>NC_032011.1:24939395-24962865 GCF_001865875.1 Lupinus angustifolius | reverse complement strand
TTGTAGTTGTTAAGTGATACTTTTGGATTGATATATGTTTTTTAATTTAGACTTTGAATTTGTTAAAGACTTAAAGTTGTTTATTTATGTGAATTTTGAGTAGATTATAAATAAGGATTATAAATTTGAGTATCTACCTATTTGGAATTTTTTTGTTATAGGTTTATATATATATAAATATAAGTAGGTATGTCCGGTTTAACCGGCATGCGGTTTAATTACTGAACCACTGGTTGAACCACTGTACCACTATACCAGTACCCTGACCGGTTTGATAACCGGTACGGTTTTAACAACACTGGTTGTTGAACATTATTTTTTTATGTTTTATGTTTAATGTTTAGTAATTTTTGTGAGTTTTGAGTATGTGTGCAATTTTAATTTTTTATAAAAAACCGATTCAAATCAAACCAAAACCATATATAATATTTGGATCGGATTGAACCGGATGTCTTAATACAAACAGACTAGATCGGACCGAAACGCATATTAATTACATGTTTAGATGAAATAATTTTTGCCAAAAAACCGATCCAAATATACCGCAAACGCTCATACCTCCTTACTAGGTTTGAGCAAACAAAAAAGACTACAAAATATACTAGCCCAACTTCACTATCTAAAGTGGCCCATGGTGTAAAAGGTCCAGTAATTAATTTTTCAGCCCAATAAAATATCCTCCATATTTTGTTAAAAATAATCGATTATATAAAAAAATTTCTTCAAAACAGATGAATTGCCATTGCAACGGATGAAGTCATTACTTGAAGAAGTAAACCTTCTTCATTGTCAAAAGCATTGCATGATTGGATCTGGAGGTGGTTCTGTAGGGTCAGTATATATTTATTTGAATCTGATGTGGAGTTGTGGGCTATAAAAAAATACATTGGGATATATGTTTGAAACTACGTTTAGCATAACTTATTACCAGTTGCATCCACACTCATTGTCATCAATAATGAAGTCCATGGTTTAAACATGATGTGTTTGAACATAGTACAAAATCTTCAACAAAAAAACTAATAAACTAGCCATGCTATTGCCATTGATACCAAATCATAACTAAAATTTTGATGATCATTAACAAACCTAAACAATAAACATTTGGGAATGTTAATAATCACACACACTAAATAACACATATTTGTGGGAAAAACAACACAAACTAAACTTTTTACCCATAATAATAATTTATTAATCAAACTCCAAACATTCTATAACATTGGCATCATTATCTCACTTCTTCTTTCATCTAACTTCCTTCTTAACTCATAAACTGCCACCATAAACTGTTCCAACTCTTCAACACTCATTTCATGTATTGCCTCATTCCACCAATTCCCTTTTTTCCAATCCTTAGCAGAATTTGCCAATTCCTTTTTCTCCAACTCCAACTTCTTCATTGCTTCATCATATTCCTTATTATGTTCTTCATATGACACTGTTTCACTTCTTGGGATTTTAGGATCCAACTCTGTTGTTGTTCTTCTAAGGTAACGAGTGATTAGGGTTTCAACATCAGGTTGGCCAAAACAAAATAATTTGTCTGCAGGAGAAAACACAATGATAGCTGCATCAACATTGCATAAAACGCAGAGTTCACTACCTTTTTTGAAGAGTCCTGCACGTCGTTTTGAGAATGTTACTTGCTTGTTGGAGTTCTTGTCAAGCTTCTTTATCTCAATCTTCTTGCGACCTTTGGTTTTTTTGGTTTGCTTGAACATATCAATGGCGAAATCCATAACAGAAGGAGAAAACTAGGGTTGTTGTATATAGGAACAAAAACTAGGTTTAGTATTATTATTATTATACGTGGTTAGAATTGTTTATTTATAATGTTGTGAGTTATGTTTCCATGCAATATAAGATCCTACAATTTAGCTTCATCTAAGATTCTAAATCAATTAATATTAAGTTCCTACAATTTTGTCCTATCTAAGATACTAAATCAAATTAGTATGATCATTCCCAATAATAATATATGACTTTATTATTTATGTATTCTAGTTTTTTATATTCTCACCACATGAATCATTTATATTTAATTATTGAGTTTAGATTTATAAAGTTTTTTATATTGTCATTATATCATTAATCATTGATTTGTATTACTTTTGTTTGAGAGTCAATATTATTAATATATGAATATGATGACAGTGTAAAAAACACTTAGTATATAAATATTAAATCCTTAATTTTTAATAACTCTTCAATGAAATCATTGCAAATACAAATTAATGATAAGTGTGAACACAACAAATATAAAAATTCATATGTTATTGGTATATAAATACTAAACTAGTAATGTTAAACCTTCTTCCAAATATTTAAATATTCAAAATATACAACATTACCTTTTATATTTTAATTTTCAAACACGATTTTGATTAATGACAATTAAATCAGAACAATGGTTAGTGATTGTGTGCTTGTTGTATATGGGTTGGCATATTAATTAAACTTTGCTTATAAAAAAAATCAGAATAATGGTAAAAGATTTTATTTGGTAAGAAATGTATATAGTTTTTGGCTAAATGGAATTTTCACAAAAAGTGTAATATTTATATATCTTCCCTCCAAAGATTTCTTAATATTTTCTCCCTAAAATTTATACACTTGCAATATAGATGGCAAAATGAGTAAAACTTACTGTCTGCCCGACTTAGCTCACAAATTTTTGTAGACATGGCATAAAATTTTTGTCCATTTGCCTGTTTTGCCCTACCCGTTTGCCCACAATGTCCGCAGACATTTCTATTTGGCAATGTGGGTGGCCAGCAAGTATGTTCTAAGAGAAAAAATTTAAATAATTATGATATGATGTGATTAATGTCTCAAAAATTGTACTGTGATATAATTTGTTCAATTTCATATAAAATATCAAAGTTTTTAAAAAAAAGTTATCTTCAACTATCTTTTTTAATTCTTTTTTATTGTATTGCATAATTTTTTATTTATTTATAAATGTGTGCATTGTGCCCGCATACCTATTAGCCGATTTTAAAACGTGGAGAGCATGCAATTTTTGCATTGTCCTTTAAAATAATCCAGACATATCCACATCCACTTAAATTTTGCAGGCATACTCGTGCCACTTAAATTTTGCGAGCACGGATAAAACGGACTGGACGACTCGTTTTGCCATCTTTTACTTGCGATGCATATATCCTTTTCTCCATAAAAAAAAGGCAAGAAACAGACGGTCCACGTGCAAAGGAAAATTGAAATTCAAAATAGAAAAAATGCAGTGGCATGGAGATGGAGGATAAGAATAAAAATGTGAATAAAACAAAAGAGTATAGTGTCAAAAAAGAGAGTGGGAAATGCAGTGAACTCTTCTTCCACTACCCTTTTTATAGAATATTCTGTTTTATCTCTCATCACTCTCATTTTCATTTTCTTCTCTTCTCTTCTATCACATCAAAAAATCTCAAACCACTTTCTATATAATAGAATAACAGATCCATAACGCATCAAAATTAAATCTATATAAATGAAATGAAATGAATTTCAAATTATAATTTATTGTTTTACTACATTTTGCTGTGACAAATGGCATTTCAGCGGCGGCGCCACCACTATTTACAACGCTTCCGCCTAATGCTTCCGTTAATTTCCGCCGTCGCCGGTGCTCTACTCTTTCTCTTTGCTCTCCTTTCCATTTTAGCTCCTTCTCCTGTTGAAACTGATCATATCCACCACAGACGCAGCAATTCCCCGGTATTCTCTCTTCTCTTTCTCCGATAATTGAAATAATCGATTGTTAATTGATTCCTCACTTAACCTATTTGTTTTAATTTGTTAAATTATTGCTTAGATTAACGTTCGTACGGATGGTGATGCGATTCAAAAACCTGAGTTCCGTGTTCCGGTTAGGGCTTTTTCTTTCGTTTGTTATTGGATTTTGATTATTAATTTCTTATACTTGTTTTTTTTAAAATTAATTAATGAACAGAGCGTTGGAGGAAAGTTGGATCGTGATGTGTGGACTTCTAGAAATTCTGAGCACTTCTACGGATGCAGCAATTCAAGCAGCAAGTTTCAAAGTAATATCACACTTTTCTTAGATTCGATTTGTGTGTATATTATCTGCTATATGATGATAATTGTGTTTTTCGTGTGGCAGAAGCTCAAGTCGTTACAAAACCGGATCGGTATTTGCTGATTGCGACAAGTGGAGGTTTGAACCAACAAAGAACTGGGGTAATTCTTGAATGTCTGTCATTATTTATATGTTTCTAGTGCTCATTTGATGGCTAGATAGGCTAAGAAGATGATAAGGTATCGAGCAAGATAAAAACATGATAAAATTTGAGTAGGGTAAGATATCTTTTTGACCATTGTTAGGTGCGCAGCAGATAAATATGGCATCGACGCGGTAGTGTTAGTGGTGTGGTATGATGCGAAAATCTGCACTATCCTATCACCCAGCTCCTCCCATGGGATAGACAATATACTAGGTGAACAGTATAGGCTAACGGGATAGCCCTATCTAGTTAATAAAATGTTCAATGAATTGAAAATGAAAAAAATTGCACATGCTTCCTGAACCACATTGAGCCATAAAACGAGGTTGCCTAATAAAATCAACTTGTTCTTGTAGTCGTAAGTGACAGTATTCAATGACAAAGGAGCTAAACATACACATATATCGAATGTGGGACACAAACACAATATGATCTAGATACATTGAAATGGAAAAAATAATCAAATAATCGGAGATATATTGATGAAAAAAGCCTGGTGCAATAATCATTTTAAAGTATTGGTGCTACATATTAGTCTGTTGCTCATGGTCATGAATGCCTTGACACTTATTTAAAACCTTTGTCTTCTTAAAAGGCTTTTTTCACTGGAAATTTTGGAACGATTAAAATGACAAAGGAAGCACATTTATAGTATATTGTTCTGGATGACAACTGCGAGTAATAAGTTATATTTTGGTTTTTCTTATCTTATCTTTTGTGATACTGAAATCATCTTTACAAATATTTCATGCATGATGCATCTATGGATAAAATGTAGCCCATACTTTTTTAGATTTTACCTGCTTGGCTTTAATAGAAAATGGTCTCAATAAACTGTTTGCTGCAAAAGGCAGGAGTACAGAAACCTGTAAAAAAATGTTTAGTTACCCCACTAAGTGAGACCCCTGTGCACTAGGCCGCCCTTTTATTTTAGTTTCTTTCTGTATATGATAACTGTATATCTGTATATTGTGCTTACTGATTGCAAACTATATACATACTTAGCTGTCAGTGCCAATCATTCTGTTTCTGAAACTGGCAGATTGTAGATGCTGTTGTTGTTGCACGAATTTTGAATGCTACTCTTGTTGTTCCGAAATTGGATCAACGATCTTTCTGGAAAGATTCAAGGTCAGTTATGGAACGACATATATTGTTGGCTATATGTGATGTGCACTATTGTAATTTGACTTGACTATTCAAGTATAGAAGCGGACCATTCTCAGTGATATATCTTAGATTGCAAAATGATGTCATACTTTGCATTTTGCAGTAACTTCTCAGAGATCTTTGATGTTGATTGGTTTATATCTTATCTTTCAAAAGATGTCAAAGTTATCAAGCAGCTCCCACCACGCAAGGGTGGGAAAATGTTATCTGCACACTCCATGCGTGTTCCAAGGAAGTGTAACGAAAGGTGTTATATAAATCGTATATTACCCGTGCTCCTGAAAAAACATGTAAGTTTTTGTAACTACTACAAGTGCTAATATGTTGTACAGTTTATTAGATGCTCTCTATTAACTTGAAAGAGATACCTTCATCTTTCAGTTTGGTTGTTATTTGTTACATGGAAGATGCCATCTTTATAGGAAGTTTTAAATCCATTTAGATCAAGGACTAGATTCCAAATCTTTATGTCATAAATATTATAGTAATTCTATTTATATCGATAAAATGTTTTATTTTTAGTATAACCAGCTCTTCAATTTTCTTCATTGGGGCATTTTTGTTTTTGGCAAGTAATTTTTTTATTAAAAAATATGGAATTGTACTGTACATTCATTAAATCTTCATATCCTGTGGTTCCCAAATTTTAGCCTTCTTAAAATCCTAGTTCCTACAAATTAAACTATTTTATTATTTTTTTTAACAATATTGTTTTAGTTAACCGGAATGGAAATTTTATGTCCTTGAAATTAAGATTTGAGAACCTAGTACCTTTCCTTTTGGTTATGGAAAATCATCTATTTGATTGGTTTTTTGAAGTGTTTCAAATATCTGTTCACCATAATATGAGTAATTGAATCTGTCTTTCGTTATGGACCTGTTCATATTTTATGGAAAACCAAGTTGAATATATGATTATATATAATCTAGTCGCTTCATTTTGTTGCAGGCTATTCAGCTCAACAAATTTGATTACAGGCTCGCGAACAAGTTGGATACTGAGTATCAGAAGATGAGATGTAGAGTTAATTACCATGCTTTAAAATTTACCAACCCGATACGTGCAATGGGTGAGCAATTGGTTCATCAGATGAGGATGAGAAGCAAGCATTATATTGCACTGCACCTGAGGTAATCTGATTGTTTATGGTAACTTATTATCTGTTTATGAATCCTATTCAATTTACATAATCAGGTTATTTTATCAATGTGATAGCCACAAAAACTTTATAATATGGTGTTAAAAAAGCTCGATCTATTCTTATGCTGCTGTAACCTTAAAACATGTGTATTTACATTCCTGCTTGATATCCATATTACATGTTCGTCCTAAGTATAACACTAAATATCCAAGTCATGTCCACAAAGGTACAAAATGAAATACAAGAATGATCAGTTTCAAGGAGGATCACAGTTTTGAGTACAATGCAGCATTTGCAACTTGCAAGTAATATAATTCATATTGGACCAGTAGCTGGACATGTCTTGACTCACACTTAAATATTTAACTTATCTGTGTCTGTCTAGGAAACAATAAGCTTGCTAGCTCTCCCCAACTGGGTAACTGTTGTATTTCATAAGCTTGGCATATGTGGGGCATTTAGAAACTCTGGGAGACATACTAGTATACTACACACTTGTTCCTTTCTCTCGGTAGCATAAATAAGCTACTGCTGCTGAAAGTTTACTTCAAAACGCAGCCCGTATTTGGTTGACTAACCATTCACATGTGGGATTAGGTGTGTTGGTCTTAGTTGCTACTTTATATATTTTCATGTCACTTGCAAATTTACAAACTCAACATCATCTGGACAGCGTACAGCCTCAGCCCCGTTTTTTATGCTCTTTCTCTCCTCCACCATATCACGAGCTTGTTACATAAGTGTCATGCATATATTTGGTCTAGGTCCACATCACGAGCTTATTTTTGGTGATTGCGTGAAGGTTTTGTTTATTCTATTTGGGCAACAAGCAATGGCTTTTACACTTAAGACGCAGTTAGTTTCGTAGAATAACCTATAACTATTGAATGGTTTCTAAGTCTGACCGACTTTTCTTTCTACAGATTTGAATCTGATATGCTTGCATTCTCTGGATGTTATTATGGTGGAGGAGAGAAGGAGAAGAAAGAACTGGGCGCTATAAGGAGGAGGTGGAAGACACTTCGTGTAAGGCTCACATGTTGAATTTATTACTAACCATGATTATTAGGAAATGTTGTAAGTGTAATTTTATCTTACTCATTTCTGTTATTATGACAAAAGGCATGTAAACCTAACTGATTTTTTTTCCATAGAATGAGTTATTGACTTTGGCACTATACATTTGAACAATATCTCACCATATCAGTAGCAAGACTCTAAGGAAATAGGCATATGTAGTAGAGAATGACTTTGCCTAAACACATATATAAAAACTGAGTATATTGTGACGGATACTGATATGCAGAAAAGCAATCCTGATAAAGCAAGGAGGCAGGGAAGATGCCCATTAACCCCAGAAGAAGTTGGTCTCATGCTGAGAGCATTGGGATATGGTTCTGATGTTCATATTTATGTTGCATCAGGGGAAGTATATGGAGGGGAAGAAACATTGGCACCTCTCAAAGCATTATTTCCTAACTTCTATTCTAAAGAGACCATTGCAACCAAGGAAGAACTAGAACCATTTTCTTCATTTTCTTCTCGCATGGCTGCTCTTGACTTCATTGTTTGTGATGAAAGTGATGTATTTGTGACCAATAACAATGGTAATATGGCTAAAATATTAGCTGGGCGAAGGTATGTTGTATTCCACTTGCGTCATTCTTCTCTTTTCTGTTGTTCATTGATTTCTATATTGCTGATTAGCTTTCTTATAGGAGGTACTTCGGGCACAAACCAACCATTCGTCCAAATGCTAAAAAACTCTATCGATTGTTCTTAGGCAGAAGTAATTTGACTTGGGAAGTTTTCGCTTCTGGTGTCCGCACTTTCCAGAAAGGCTTCATAGGGGAGCCAAAGGAGCTTAGACCAGGTAGAGGTGGGTTTCATGAGAATCCATCTACCTGCATATGTGAAGATTCAGTAGCCAAAGTGGACAAACATTCTGGATCTAGAAAAATTGGAAAGGATAACGTAACCAAGAAAAATGTAGCAAATGATGACCTGGATGTTGATGATGAGTTTGAAGAGCCGGACATGGATGATGATGAAGACCCAAATGATCTAGTAGAGAGGAGTATGTCCAACGAAACAATTTCGGACTATGAAAATCTGAACTTTGAGGAACCTGAATTGGATGAATTTCCATCAGACTAGTTAAGCTTCTTATTACAATACTTTGCCCTTATTACACCTTCTTGAGCAGCTGCTGTGAATTTGAAAGGCGTTGCTTGTACTCGTACTCAGGAAACAGCAGAAAACAAAAAAAGTCTCTTGGTGCTGGCTGAACTTCAAGTGGCTGCAGTAAGAAGGCATCTCGAAAATTTAATTGCCAGAATATCCTGTGCATTTTTAAGGACATAATGAAATGGTCTCGGTTCGAAAAAGGGGTAATTGGACTTATAATTGAACACCTAAAGAAGTGATCAAAAGTGAGCAATGGGAGTGGGTTGGAGGACTATTCTACATGTTGCTTCAATCAAAGTTGAGTTTTTACTAATCGTTTATAGAAGTAGCAATATCAATAACTGTATAATTTTGTTCAGAAAATTGTAGTCCTAACCTTTGAAACTGATTTTCACTTTTAGAAGCAAAAGGATGGTAACTTCAGTTTTTGTGTCTAAAGGGTACATAGTAATAGTAATGGGATAGTAAGCTAGTTGAAAAAATGTTGATTAATTCTACAGATAGTCACAATGGTTGTAGATCTAATAACTACAAAAATTGTATGCACATGTTTATTATATGCTTCTTGTCTCAGTAAAGAGAATGTTATGGTAGTTTGTTAGAATTGTTTGTTATATTCTTGTCCGTCTACATTTAAACCCATTTTCATCAAGTTCTTTCGCACTTTCCCTGTACCTACCAGGTAATCCCATTTTCATTAACTTTTTAACAAGTTGATACACCACTCCAACTCCTCATTTTTGTCGGGACCGAAACGGAGTTCGTCGTTGAGCCATTCAACCTCACCATTACTAAATAACCAAGGAGCTGTACCATTGAATTAAGATCTCCTTCTATTTACCATAAAACGCCTTTCATCGACTACTTTTCCCCGTTTTCCCAATCACAATTAATCTGTAAACTTGAAAGTGTAATGCCATTAAGCAAGAGTTTGATTACTTTTTCATGATACACATATTGGACTTGAACACATAAGATAAATTCCGGAGACAGAAAACAACTTATAGTTTCATTACATAACATAGATGCCTAACCAAATAATAGGCTACAAACATAATCCAATCTCCACAATGCAAGAAAGAAATAAGACAAAAAAATTGTTGATTACAGAGCTATCAATAATTGCTCGTCAACAATGTGATGCACATGTGAACATTAAACTTGCACGGCTATGTCAAACGCACGCCAATGGTGACATGATAAATTGGGTCTTCCAGTCATCTGTTAGTATCAAGACCCGGGAGGCAGGAAAGTACTGACATACACAACAACGCAAATGGTAGCGACAAGGCAATTGATATTGAACATCACTTTTTGGAGATGAAAGGCTTAACTGATTCTACAACGACCTATTTTCAAAAGGAAACATCAAATTGATGAGATAATTATAGATTCATGTAGACATGGAAAATCCAAGAGAAAATGACCAAATTGTCATCTCTGCTTCGAGAAAAACACTTGAACCTTGTACCAGTGCGCACTGCCTCACAGTGTGTTTGACCTAGGAGGGTCAGAACGGATTGTTTTATGCCCATACCGTAATGGTCATCGGGCTAACCGAGTAAGAACATCCAGTCACCAACATAAAGCATAATATAATAGAAAGATCAAGCAAGGTAATGCAGCATTGTGATGAAGTTTCAATTCTATTAATATTTCTCCCTGAAGAGAATATATCACTTAATGCTCGAATTTTGTCTTACCCTGCCATCATAGGATAATGATGCAAAGATCCATGGTTCACGAGAACTCCAGGTGAGCCCTGTAACAAACAAAAAAATTGGTAAGTGAAAGTGTATAAAGATCATGGACAGAGAAAAAATTAAAGCTCTTACCATATATGCTGTCTTCATAATCACTGTATGTCTTAAGTAATGGATCAACCCGACGCGTAGGTGAATCCGTTTGGCTGCTAAAATGCATACATATATGAATAAAAAAACATAATACAAGCAGGCCACAGGAAAAAGGCAAAATGATAACTAAGATATGAAAATGACCTTTCATTTAACTCATCATGGCTTGAAGAGGCAAGCCACAAGTTGACAGCAGAATCCGTGCCAGCACTCTGTAATATATCCACATTTAGAACACAAACCACTTTTCACCAAAAAATGGATAATAGCAAGAGATTTTGAAGTTATTAAGTGTGTGTGGAGAGAAAGAGAAAGAGAGAGAGAGAGAACCAAGATCAATCCATCATACTCAGGGTTACACTTGACAGTCCATGTCCTGGCAATACAAGTAATAAAGATTGCCAATCATGTGTTTGAAATAAGAATATCAAATAGTTTAATTTTCATAAAAGATAGAGTTTGTGCAACAACAACAACCAAACCTTTATCACACCAGGTGGGGTCGGCAAAAGATAGAGTTTCTAATGAAGTAAAAAACATAAAAGTTTAATTTTTGCATTAAAAACATGATTATAACAACTCTAGTTTCCTTTTCCTTTTCTGTCCTTTTTCCATTAGGGGATTGTTCAGAAATTCTAAGATAGTGGGGGACATTGAGGGTTATTGGACTGTGGATATAGCTATAAAACAATACAGCTTTGAAACCAGACATAATAGTACCAATGTGTATGTCCTGGTAGCTCTTGGATGGGAAATTTTGGTTTCCTTAGATCCCAAATATGTATCCCAGACTCATGTTCAGCAGTAACCTGTACAAAGCATAGCAAGTCAATTTTGGCAACATAATCAAAATGGGCAGTATAATACCAATTCAGAAAGCAGTTGTTACTGTAAACTCACTGAGTAATTAAAGTGGACTAAATCATGTAATGGAAATCTAAGTATTTTAATACTCGGAAAACAACAAAAACAACAATGTGATATTTGTATAGCAATTGAATGTCATCAACAAATGCTGATAATCCATATAAAGTCATGAATGAATTTAAGAAAATGTTTGTAGTAGTACAGACTTCTTCAGAGAGACTATGTAACCATTTCTAAGGGAAGGTATAAACATGCGTATCACATTAATGAGGATCACAAAGCACAACTCTTACAAGTATGTGCTTCTGTTTAGGGTTGTAATCGACACTGCGTACATGGGAGCACTCAATTGAACTAGTCTTCCTGAAATTCAAAGAATCCTATTATTAGACATAGTAGATGCAAGGGGTACTGATTCACACAAAAACTATTTTGATGTGGAGGAATATATATATAACCCTCTCCCAGCAACCTCCAATCCTCAACAAATGAAACAAGTAGCTTACTAACACAGAAGGAAGATCAAAGTTGCATACATCGATTTTCAAAATTAAATAACACTGAATGATGTACCAGGATGCTTAAAAGCATTTTACTACATAATTGAAATTCAAACAAAACGAAACCTACCACTTTCCTCAGGAGAAAGAGCAAATGCAATCATAAAATCACATTTATGTTCACTATGGAAGAAGATTATCATGTATCAACTAAAATAAACCAATATAAGAATGAATGATGTATATTACATACTTCATTGTTCTGATATCCCAAAATTGGACATATGATTCACAAGTTGCAGCAACAGAATTCGTATCATGTGGATCCCATGCCCCTCCGTATAACTTGTGCATCATACCAGCTGAATCATGTGATTGTACCTGAATTGATTTTGTGTATGTGTGGATGGGGAGAACTTAGTCAAAATTACCAAGTCTACTGCATTTACAAATAGAAGTGACTATAATCACTATGATTATCAAAGTCCCAACCTAGATCTTAAGTCCAAAAAAATTTCGACTACATTTATGGACAATATGTAAAACCCACTTAATAGTCACTTTTATCTTGAACTGAAGCACCACAGATTCACAGCTGTTCAGGGAAATCTATTGACCTATACGTATACTCATCTTTAAGCCTTCATTTTCAATAATGCCTTAATTCAAATAACTAAATATACATATGCATAGACTTGCATACAAACACAAACACTTATGAGAGAATCTTTTATTGTGTATGCAAGTTTCACAAACTCCATATACTACATCGATTAACTAGCTCCATACCTGTGCAGTTTTCTTGGAAACATCTAAACTCCACAGATACAGATTCTCCTCATCAATGCTGATCAATTTATCATGCCTTCCAGATGGCCACCAAAGAACACTTTTTTGGGGTTGAATTTTAGTAAGGAATACAACAAGAGAAATTAATGTATCAAACTCAGTGTGCAAATAGTATATATAGCAACACAACCAAAACTTCGAGGACATAGCCAAAAGAGTAGTCCAATAGTGTAAACTCACCATTTAATCTTACCAGCATGAGTATCAAGGAAGGTAATTCTCTCTAACTGAGGGGAATTCAACTCGCCATATAACTCGGGGATCTGCCATATTGCCGCTCCAAATGATTCACCTTTATGAACATAAAAGTCATCACTCTTTACAAACCTTTCTAAAGTATAACTACGAGAGTTAAACATAATGCACAACTTGAAGCATGAAAACTTCAAAATAGTCCTCATGTCGTGTCCGTGTCAAAAACTTTCACATACCCATAGCTGTATTCTACAACTTTTTAAATATACTTTTTGAAGCTTTATACAATAATACAACAGTTATAAATGAAAATTCCAAACTAATTAGATATTTATAGCATTTTATTATGTTTATAATGTCTCATGCTAACTTTGTACGATTCCTTTAGTGGATTGGATAAGAGACATGATACCAATCATACCATAGTCCATCCTATCCTATCATGTTTACCTAGTGTTTTTTCTATCTCATTGGGGATCTAGGTTACAAACGAACAAGATTAGATACAGCATTCCCCCCTCACATCTGAAAACCACTGCCACCACCACACTACCAGATCAATGCCATCATTATTTAGTGCGCACCAAACACCGGACAACATAATAGCTTACCGTACTCGTATCGGCTCTCTATACTATCATTATCCTACTCCTTATCATATCAATTATCAATGCATCATATATGCAGAAGCTACCTCAAATTATGAAACAAAAAGTAAAAGGAGAAGTTGATTACCGTTAGAGTAAACAGTTGAAAATATCCTCTGATCAAATGGACAAGATACAAGGTCCCATATCTCATTAGGATGAGAAAACAATCCCTCACAGAAAAGTTCAGTTCCAGAGGAAGAAAGCCGAATGAGATGTACCTGAGAAAGTGAAAATCAAACAAAAACAATTAAATTCATTGTAAACATATAATAATGAATTAATTGAGAAACAAAACCTCGTTTTCTTCTTTAAGACTGAGAGTAGCAGCAAGGAAACTAGTGTGATCTGTGTCTGCTTTTACATCTGATATGCATCTTGCCTATAATCATTGCAATCGAATAATAACAATAATAATAGTGAGAATTGAATCAATGGAGATAGATTATGAATCGTAATTGGTTAGGGTTTATATTGTGAAATTGACCTGATATTTAAGACCATAACCGATTCCTGAAGATGCACCTTGCATTCTTCTCTTTCCTTTCTTCTTTCTGAATCTACTACAATGTTGTTACTGTAACACATAGTAGTTTAAATGGGCCTTAATTGCAACATTAGCCCATTAACTCTTTCTGGTTTCTATGTTTTGGACCTCTCCACCTATACACCTTTTCTTTTCCAAACCAAAAAAAAACATTTAGCATATTATCTTATCCGAAAAACTTGTATAAAGATACATATAACATATATTATATTGGGAAAAAGATATATACATCAACAATGTAAAAGTTTTTTACACTGTAACTCCATCATTCACCATTAATTTTTAGTTATCATTGACTTTTAAATAAAAGTATTGCAAATGAATGATGCACTAACTGTGTATATATCTTTACACTGTCAGTGCATACATTTTACACTCTATTATATTTGGAGATAATATATTTTATGGTTTTTGATACTATCATTTAAGATTAAATTTAGTTAGAATTAAAATATTAATGTATTATTATGATCATATTGGTTGTCTCTATATGGTTTCATCTTCATACAAGTCTTTCTCCCTATCTTCTATAATATATATTTTCTTAATAAAGTGAGTCAAGTGAGAACAGTTCTCATATAAAAATTATGAGGATAATAGATATGGGTCTTATGTATGAATGATTAAGATTAAAAATTAATTATTAAATCATTTTTTTTAATATTGACATTCAAATAAGATCTTCATGTTTTTTTAAGCCTCCTATTATTAACTATAATACATTTAAATATATGTTACAATGATGCTATATTATTGATTTATTAGAGATAAATTTGAGAACAAATTTCTATTATTTGTCTATAGGCTATAACCATGGGCAGTCGTTTAATAATCCAACAAAACAAGATTTTATGGAGAACAAAATTAAGTTTATCACATCTAAAATAATAAGCACGTCATTTTTAATGAAATATTGTTTTATATTTCTAAACTAATGTTAGTGGACACAGAGAAAAGAAAAATCGACATAAAAAATAAAATAAAAAAATTAGTGTATATTTAAAGTATTTGAAAATGGAAGCAGAAATAAAATTGAAATATTTCTACATTACTTAGTTTTAATTTTAACAGAAATAAAAAATAGAAAGCAATGGGCATGTAGGTGTAATATTAATTAATAATGCTTATCAATTAAAACCTAAAAGTGAATAAAGTTCATATATATCAACCAATAAAAAATTAGTCTAGTGGTATAAGGTTTCGTTAGACCTCATAATAATTAAAAGGTCAAGAGTTCAATTTCTATGAGCGATACTTATTAGAGTGAGTCCCAAAGAGACTAATTCATTATCTAAAAAGTAAGTAAATGATAATACAAAAAAATATCAAAATAACATACTTAGTGAAGAGTAAGGTATGGTTATTGCGTGGCCCAACTATGAACTTTGAAAAGCAAAAATAAATTAAATGAATTCCTTATGCGTAAGTTTCAATCAAGTTTGGTACTAGGTAGGTGTGACTTGATAGCGTATATGCGTTGTCCCACACTTAGTGTCACTTTACGTGCCATGATTTTGTGATTGGTCAAAAAATTACTTAAAAATTAAATTTTAATTTAAATATATTTTTTTCAATCAATCACAATATCATAACATATGAAGTAGCACTATATGAGACATCAGATGTGCACCCGACTTATTTGAAGGTTTGGGTTTGGAAAAGTATAATCCCTTGTTTGTGACGCAACTAGTTCGTTACAATATTTCTTTGAGATACCTTTTACATACATGTAACATGTTTCTAACTAGTCTTAATAAAGGGATGTGAAAGTGGAAAATGCTATTTTTGTAGATAGGAAAAGTATGGAGGAGTTAGTTTAATTAGTGGTTGAGATTGTGATCACATCAATTATTATAAGTAAATTCAAAGTCATAATTTTGGTAAACATTTAGGTTTTGTGGTATATTCAACATGTGCATACTAGTCCTACTACTAGTCTTGGTCTATTGTATTCAAGTATACATTTCAATTTGTGAAGTCCTTCCTAATGCCGTGAAATATTAAAAAAAATTAAAATTTTAATTATTAAGTATTTTTTTTGATTAATTACAGTTCATGACATATAAAAGGATATTCATTAAACATTTAATAAATTATTTTGAGAGCATAAAAACCTTCATAATTGCATTTATTGGCGTGGGATGAGTTGTTATTATTAAGGAGTTGCTATTTGGCAATCTACTGTTATTTTAAATTAAGGTTGTAATCAAGTTATATTACTGTTATGAATAAATGTTATTATGATAATTATATTAATATTATTTTGGATATTTTCAAAACTATAATATTATAGTCAATTAATCACAACTGAAGTTGTAGAATATAATTTAAAATAAAAATTAAAACAAAGTAATGAAAATGACTCTTTTGTCCAAGAGTTAAGGATGACTTAACACAAAATCAGACTATCTGATAGTATAGAGTAAAGATCATCTTTATCAATGGAGAGGTAAGTGTCACACAATAACACACAAAAACACTTCTTTTAAGTAAAAGACGAATATGAAAAATTGTGATATTCACACTCTTAACCTTATTCTTATCTTTAACAATTATATTTACTTATTTAGTTGGCCGAAACATTTTAGTCAAGTTATACAAGCAAAATATTGATTGAATACAAGGTTGGACGCTATATACAACATTCTAGATCCCTTTGAATTTTGAATTTTCTAAATTTCATTTTATTCCATTATTGACTTATAAAATGACTTTTCTTGTCATCACTTTCTTGCTTATGTTAGCTAGTATAACTATTACTATTATTAAGTTTTAGTCCCTTTCTATTATAATTAAACATTTATTTTATTAGGTGAGCTTGCATGGATATGACACAATGAATCAAAATTTTAATACAACTTTAAAATAATCTAGTTTTATAATAATTGCCTCTATAAAATTTACACATACGAATTGTTTGAATTTAAAAATGGTGAAAGTAAGAATAGGTACAATAACAATTATATGAGTCGAATTTGGAAGCAAATCAGGTAACAACATCACTGAAAATGAAAATTGATATTCTCACAATTTTTATTTTTATTTTTTCCATTTTCAATTGAGTAACTTGTTTCGTTTTGTGCACACATGAGAGGAACCTTTGCCAAATTGCTAGAGTCAAATTCAACCTTTTAGCCTTTTATGGCCCTATTGGAAATTAAACATATATAGTAAATTTGAGGTTGAGTTGTGTAAAGTTGATAAAAGTTTTCACAATTGATGAGTTAGTATAATAAGTTGGTGAAGTTGCTTAAAATTAAAGAGTAAAAAATGGTGTTGCATCATAGGAAAAAAATATAAAAAATGGAGACCCATAAAGAAGTAATAATCATTGTATTAAACTATTTAATAGTAACTACAAAAAATAAATAAACACTCTTTAAAATGGATTAAAGCCTAATTTACAAATATCCTCAACCGAAGGTGCATCCCAATAGGCACTACGTTTTTTCAATTGCAACAAATCCTTAACACATTTATCAAATTTCATAGAGTGAATTCCCTTCCTAGCTTTAGCATATTTCTTCCCAGCAACTCTATCAAAAATATTCTCCCAATCCTTTTCCCACCCCTTACGAGCATCACAAAGTTCAAGTGCCCCATCTTCATAATTTGTCCAACTCCAAAACTTTTCAACACTCCCCATCACATCCTCAACACAGGCGCCTCGGCAAACCGGCGTGCATGGTCTGCATTTGGCCCCGCTAAGTAGGCTTTGACTCGATAACGACCCGACCGGGACACCAAATCGGCCGGGTGGAAAATTGTATCTCCGGTCTGAAAGAATGCAAAAAGGGAGTCGTTTTGTTATGTAGCTTATGTTTTGTGCCTCCAGTTGGGCCTTGAAGGCTGATTCGGAGTTTAGTTCCTTAAGGCCCAAGGAATCAAGTTGAGGAATTAGGGAGAGGCGATTCAAAGCCACCGTTGAAGTTGTAATGTCACCAATGCCTAAACGATCATTGAGACCACGAAATGCAGATCCAGGTGGGACCAAATACTGACCTGGGATAAAATATTCTGGACCTAATGGGTTGTTCCAATACCCATCTACTCTTGTTCGAACTATCCAATCATATGTGAAATTATTCTTTTGTTGATGCGATTTTATCATTGTTAAACATCCTTCCACCAAGTTGAAGTATTGAAGAAGACCCTACAAAAACACAAATTATTAAGTTAAAATACATATATCATTACAATTTAAAAATAAACCTCCAATTTAAAAGATTAATAATGATTCTACTTTTAGGTCAGATTTGAAGAATATAGCATAAGTTCATAAACTTTCATTTAGGGATACATATAGCACTCAAGGGGCAATACATAACTTGAAGTTATAACAACCTACCTAACTAAAGTGACCAATACCAGCTCACAATTCTCAAAAAGTTTAACTCCCAAATTAAAAAAAAAGAGTTTTAATTAATCTGAAAGTGTTACTTCATTTCATCTTGTTAATAGTCCTATAAATTGGAGTACAAATTATTTAAGAGCTTGAAAATTGAAACTATAAATGAATCAAACTTTTAACAAAATAATCTAAATTTCTTTGACTTGACATGGACTTCCATTGGTTGGGTAATAGGTTAGTCAAATGGTGGAATGATACACTAATGTTTTTTTTTGAATAAGAGCTATGAATTTTAATACAATAAAATCACATTTACTCATTTGACTTGTTTTTTTGGGAAACAAATAAAATTGGCTTACTCCAAAGTTTTATGTTAATTATATTCTTGTATTCACACCTCCATTTACCATCAAAGTTTTTATCTTGCTTTTAGAATCCAAATTCCAAAGAGTAAGTATATATACTTCTATCATAACATATGAAGTAGCACTATATGAGACATCAGATGTGCACCCGACTTATTTGAAGGTTTGGGTTTGGAAAAGTATAATCCCTTGTTTGTGACGCAACTAGTTCGTTACAATATTTCTTTGAGATACCTTTTACATACATGTAACATGTTTCTAACTAGTCTTAATAAAGGGATGTGAAAGTGGAAAATGCTATTTTTGTAGATAGGAAAAGTATGGAGGAGTTAGTTTAATTAGTGGTTGAGATTGTGATCACATCAATTATTATAAGTAAATTCAAAGTCATAATTTTGGTAAACATTTAGGTTTTGTGGTATATTCAACATGTGCATACTAGTCCTACTACTAGTCTTGGTCTATTGTATTCAAGTATACATTTCAATTTGTGAAGTCCTTCCTAATGCCGTGAAATATTAAAAAAAATTAAAATTTTAATTATTAAGTATTTTTTTTGATTAATTACAGTTCATGACATATAAAAGGATATTCATTAAACATTTAATAAATTATTTTGAGAGCATAAAAACCTTCATAATTGCATTTATTGGCGTGGGATGAGTTGTTATTATTAAGGAGTTGCTATTTGGCAATCTACTGTTATTTTAAATTAAGGTTGTAATCAAGTTATATTACTGTTATGAATAAATGTTATTATGATAATTATATTAATATTATTTTGGATATTTTCAAAACTATAATATTATAGTCAATTAATCACAACTGAAGTTGTAGAATATAATTTAAAATAAAAATTAAAACAAAGTAATGAAAATGACTCTTTTGTCCAAGAGTTAAGGATGACTTAACACAAAATCAGACTATCTGATAGTATAGAGTAAAGATCATCTTTATCAATGGAGAGGTAAGTGTCACACAATAACACACAAAAACACTTCTTTTAAGTAAAAGACGAATATGAAAAATTGTGATATTCACACTCTTAACCTTATTCTTATCTTTAACAATTATATTTACTTATTTAGTTGGCCGAAACATTTTAGTCAAGTTATACAAGCAAAATATTGATTGAATACAAGGTTGGACGCTATATACAACATTCTAGATCCCTTTGAATTTTGAATTTTCTAAATTTCATTTTATTCCATTATTGACTTATAAAATGACTTTTCTTGTCATCACTTTCTTGCTTATGTTAGCTAGTATAACTATTACTATTATTAAGTTTTAGTCCCTTTCTATTATAATTAAACATTTATTTTATTAGGTGAGCTTGCATGGATATGACACAATGAATCAAAATTTTAATACAACTTTAAAATAATCTAGTTTTATAATAATTGCCTCTATAAAATTTACACATACGAATTGTTTGAATTTAAAAATGGTGAAAGTAAGAATAGGTACAATAACAATTATATGAGTCGAATTTGGAAGCAAATCAGGTAACAACATCACTGAAAATGAAAATTGATATTCTCACAATTTTTATTTTTATTTTTTCCATTTTCAATTGAGTAACTTGTTTCGTTTTGTGCACACATGAGAGGAACCTTTGCCAAATTGCTAGAGTCAAATTCAACCTTTTAGCCTTTTATGGCCCTATTGGAAATTAAACATATATAGTAAATTTGAGGTTGAGTTGTGTAAAGTTGATAAAAGTTTTCACAATTGATGAGTTAGTATAATAAGTTGGTGAAGTTGCTTAAAATTAAAGAGTAAAAAATGGTGTTGCATCATAGGAAAAAAATATAAAAAATGGAGACCCATAAAGAAGTAATAATCATTGTATTAAACTATTTAATAGTAACTACAAAAAATAAATAAACACTCTTTAAAATGGATTAAAGCCTAATTTACAAATATCCTCAACCGAAGGTGCATCCCAATAGGCACTACGTTTTTTCAATTGCAACAAATCCTTAACACATTTATCAAATTTCATAGAGTGAATTCCCTTCCTAGCTTTAGCATATTTCTTCCCAGCAACTCTATCAAAAATATTCTCCCAATCCTTTTCCCACCCCTTACGAGCATCACAAAGTTCAAGTGCCCCATCTTCATAATTTGTCCAACTCCAAAACTTTTCAACACTCCCCATCACATCCTCAACACAGGCGCCTCGGCAAACCGGCGTGCATGGTCTGCATTTGGCCCCGCTAAGTAGGCTTTGACTCGATAACGACCCGACCGGGACACCAAATCGGCCGGGTGGAAAATTGTATCTCCGGTCTGAAAGAATGCAAAAAGGGAGTCGTTTTGTTATGTAGCTTATGTTTTGTGCCTCCAGTTGGGCCTTGAAGGCTGATTCGGAGTTTAGTTCCTTAAGGCCCAAGGAATCAAGTTGAGGAATTAGGGAGAGGCGATTCAAAGCCACCGTTGAAGTTGTAATGTCACCAATGCCTAAACGATCATTGAGACCACGAAATGCAGATCCAGGTGGGACCAAATACTGACCTGGGATAAAATATTCTGGACCTAATGGGTTGTTCCAATACCCATCTACTCTTGTTCGAACTATCCAATCATATGTGAAATTATTCTTTTGTTGATGCGATTTTATCATTGTTAAACATCCTTCCACCAAGTTGAAGTATTGAAGAAGACCCTACAAAAACACAAATTATTAAGTTAAAATACATATATCATTACAATTTAAAAATAAACCTCCAATTTAAAAGATTAATAATGATTCTACTTTTAGGTCAGATTTGAAGAATATAGCATAAGTTCATAAACTTTCATTTAGGGATACATATAGCACTCAAGGGGCAATACATAACTTGAAGTTATAACAACCTACCTAACTAAAGTGACCAATACCAGCTCACAATTCTCAAAAAGTTTAACTCCCAAATTAAAAAAAAAGAGTTTTAATTAATCTGAAAGTGTTACTTCATTTCATCTTGTTAATAGTCCTATAAATTGGAGTACAAATTATTTAAGAGCTTGAAAATTGAAACTATAAATGAATCAAACTTTTAACAAAATAATCTAAATTTCTTTGACTTGACATGGACTTCCATTGGTTGGGTAATAGGTTAGTCAAATGGTGGAATGATACACTAATGTTTTTTTTTGAATAAGAGCTATGAATTTTAATACAATAAAATCACATTTACTCATTTGACTTGTTTTTTTGGGAAACAAATAAAATTGGCTTACTCCAAAGTTTTATGTTAATTATATTCTTGTATTCACACCTCCATTTACCATCAAAGTTTTTATCTTGCTTTTAGAATCCAAATTCCAAAGAGTAAGTATATATACTTCATATTGAATCTTTGTTTTAGAATTTGTGTTACTAAAAAAGAAACAAGTTAAGAATAAATATCAAATATGTGTAGCAATTTTGAATTAAATTTATGCAATTTTTAAAAACCACTTGTTTTCAATCTTAAACAAACATGCCAACAAACATATAAAATAAGAAATATAGATGAATTTTGCAATTGAACAAAAGTTCATAAAGGAAAAAGACAATTAAGAGTTTAGGGAGAAAAAGCATGCATTTAAGCCTTTGAGTTAATATATTACTATGAAATCATATAATGTAATACATTTTTATCATTTTATTTACTATGAAATCATATTTTTATCATCAGAAATATCGGGAAAAACAATCAATTACGCCTTCTTTCTCCTTTTTACGTATAGTTAATATAACCGAAAATCAATAAAATAAAATTGAAAATTGAAGGAAAAAAAATAGAAGAGAGCCATGAAAACCTGAATTCCATTCGGCGAGTTCTGCGCCGTGAGCACTCGAACAGATGAATCATTTTCCGGCAAGGGTTGAGGGTAGAAGAGTCTCACGGCGGCGACTTTATTCGGTGCTGATTTCAATAACGAAAACTTGAACGAATCTTTGTCTATTGGACTATGCAGAAAAAGATCAGAATTTGGATACTGTTTAAGTACCATCTCCATTATAGAAGGTCCAGTTAGTTCAAACCTTCTGGCACCACCAACTAGACACACTGCCATCTTCGACCCAATCAATCCATCGTTCTTCGAAACAACTGTATTATTCTCGACCTTCGACCCGTCGTTCTTCGAAATAACTGTATTTTCGACCTTATGATAAGACAGGTCGAAAACAAAGTACGAGAACGACGAGTCCAGAGAAAAGAACATAATTAAAGAAAGAGATAGGATTATGAAAACAAGGAATCTCCAATCATGATAATCAAAAACTGATTTTGTAAAAGCCATCTTCATAATAATGTATATCTCTTGCTGGGTTTTCTCACTTTCTGATATTTCTGCAGTTTTTGTTATCTTTTTTGACAAAACCCTGTGATAAAGTTCATTCGTCACGTGCTATGTGATAACAGATATAAATTAAATCAAAGGAATATGATTCATATGAAGTGAAGGTTGATGAAATGGAATGAGCATGAAGGTGTGTATGAAAAGTTTGGTGAGAAATAATGGTTATAGGTTAGATGTATATATATATGAATATATCTATATATATATAT
>NC_032011.1:24799244-24939295 GCF_001865875.1 Lupinus angustifolius | reverse complement strand
GGATGAGGATAGGATGAGGATGAGGAGGAGGATAGAGGATGAGGACGAGGATAGGATGAGGAAGAGGATGAGGGTAGGATGAGTATAAGGATGACGATGAGGACATGCATAGGATGAGGATGAGCATAGGATGAGGAAGAGGATGAGGATGAGGACGAGGATAGGATGAGGATGAGGAGGAGGAGAAGGAGGAGGAGGAGGAAGAGGATATGATGAGGAGGAGGAGGAGGATGAAGATGCGGATTGGATGAGGAGGATGAAGATGCGGATTGGATGAGGAGGAGGAAGGGGATAGGAAGAGGATAAGGCTGACGATGAGGATGAGGATGACGACGAGGATGAGGATGAGGATAGAATGTGGATGAGGATAGGATGAGGATGAGGATGAGGATGGGGAGGAGGATCGGGGTGAGGATGAGCAAGAGGATAGGATGAGGATCAGGATGAGTATGATGACGAAGATGGGATGAGGAAGAGGATGAGGATGAAGGGGAGGATAGGATGAGGATGGGGATGAGGATAGGATGAGGACTAGGATAGGATTTCATATAATTAGGATGTGGCATGAAAGTAAGAGCAATGCTATTCCATATATACATGGTCCTGAATAGTGAATACATCTAGCTCCCACCTTAGGAAAAAAAAACTTGGCCTCTAAAAAATGGATAAATTAAACAATAAACATATAATACAAATTGGAGTGAGTTGGAATTCCACCCAAAACTTTCTTTTGAGGTAAAAGACAGATTTATATTTCCCATCAAGGGTAAAAAGAATGTGCACTTGAAACTTTTTCTATATATTATCTTTGTTTCCATTCCCTTCCTCATATCTTAATCATCCATCTTCATCATATTGCCTCTAGACCAAACCATAGGTCATTATAAATCATGTTGAACTTAATGAACTAAAATGATAACATTTGGATTCTTTAAATGCATTTACCTTTTGAGTTATGATCCATCAAAAAGTTGGGATATTCTTTGCTTTCACCTTTGGCAAACAATTATTAGTATTATCAAATTTCAAGTTCAAAATTGAACATTTATTCTTGGTGTAGCCATAATTCAACTTAGGCAAGACATATAGATTGAAACATATATATATATATATATATATGTTTGATTCAAGTGGTACATGATTGATTCCTCTTAAGCAATGTTTTGGGTTCGAGTTTTGTGGATGAAAAAAAATTTCATTAAGAGAGTTAACACCACGTACCTATGAATGTTTCCAACTCGGACATAATTGCCTCTAGTACGAGGATAACTTTGCTAAACCAAAAAAAATTCTAGATTGAAACATATATAATGATGCTTGCTATTGCTAGAGGATTAAGAAAATAAAATAGCATATTGACTGATAGTTATAATTCTAAGCATAATATATAATAAAGGCTTCATCCTATAGATATCATAGTGGGGTTGTGTTGTAGTCTCGCAAAGTTCTATGTGAGATAGAGTGAGTGGAAATTTGGTGAAATAATATTTTAAAACACAATAAAAATGATGTCTTCATAACCCCTAACTTCTATAATTTAATTAAACATGTCAATATTATGACTAATTTCTTTTCTATAGGAGTTATCACATATATTTATTTTTTGAGGGATTCAATGACCTTCGTAGTAATGCATAAGTTTATAATTTTTTTATCTTTATTAAAAAAATGTGTAACACAAGGGCCACACTAAGATGATATGCGAGTTGGATTGGAAGAGAATGAAGGCGAATAAAAAACTTTAAAAACATCTTATAAACGTATTTTATAACTCTGAGGTCTTTTGTTTTGTTTCATTCTCCTCTTAAGTTATATCATTATACATTTTAACGTTTTCTTACAAATAAATTGAAGAAGACATTAATGTTTTTCCCACTCTTTTTCTACCAAATATATTTTTCTTCTTCATCAATTACACTTTATATTTATTTTTAGAGAAAAATTACACCAATAATGTAAAAGCTTTTTATACTGTCACTGTATCATCTACCGTTCATTCTCTATCAACATTGACTCTTCATAAAAACTAATCAAAATAAATAATGAATGATACACTGATTGTGTATACATTTTCACACTGCCAATGCATAAATATTACACTCTTATTTTTATGCTTTTAAGTATATATCATATCACCGATCACTTCTCACCATTCTTTCTCGATTTTTCTTATCACTACCCCATTTACACAAGTCTCTAACGATCATTTTCCCAATCATACCAGTGAATTTGCATAGCAGTAAAAGGTAATGAATGTGACAGTTACATACTTTTATACCAATAAGCATGCAATGTAAAAAATAATTAAAAAAAAATTGAGGACCATCCTTTGGAGCCAAACTTCTCTCAATTAATGGAAAGATTTATAAAATAATGACACAAAAATAAATGTAAAAGTAATAATTTACTACTATCCCTATGGATAAAAAAAACAAAAAAAGAAGAGTGAAAATAGGAAACAGAGTTGAAATTAGCGGTCCAGTCCTTGCACACTTTAATTTGACCCTCACTACTAAACAATTCCACCAATCACACAACCCTTCTCACAAGCTTTTCAACACTCTCACCAAAGTATAATATAATTTCATCCTTAACTAATTCTTCCATATTCGTGAATGCTCCTCGTAACAAATATACTTCTTAGAATCAAACCTTTGATATTAAGAATTACAATCGACTTGTTGTTGGTACTTTTATCCTATATGTAGATGCACTAAGTGATAGCTTCTTTGGATTTCTCCTTACAACCAAGATTCTCAGTCACAAAAATTTTATATCATCGTGTCCGAAGTCAATTATACCTTAATAAGTAATATAAAAATATTATTTTATGTTTTTTTATTTTTCTTTTGAAGTATATATAATTTTTCATTGCATTGAGACACAATGAGAAACAAAAAAGTTGGACATCTAATCCTCATTCTCGATCACAAGGATGAAGATCACACACATAGATAAACAAAAAATTTAAAAACAAAAAATAATAAAATCAAAGATGATGTGAGACAACATTTGGAACACCTGACTCGAACACTTTATTTCTATTACATTCACAAACACACTCCATTTCATTGACAGTCACAAACACACAGTGGAACCAAAGCATGGGGTGCAACACCTCAAAACTTGACCGTCTTCCAGCGGTGGCTCTTTGCCGTGACCGCCGCAAATTTATGAAGCAAGCACTTAGCCAAAGCTACGTCTTCGCCAATGCACACGTTGCACACATGGAATCTCTGAACACACTTGCTTCTTCTCTCTCTTCTTTCTTAAACCAATTTCAACACTCTCTCTCTATCAACCAAATCATATCACACTCTTCCTCTTTCACTTCTCACTCACGTGACGACGATGATGCTCACGTGCATTTGCATTCTGATTCTGAACTCGAAGAAGAAGAAGAAGATAATAATAATAATAATAATAACAATAATAATAGAGATAAAGAATTCTCATCTCGTCATGATGTAGCGTTCATGAATTACGTTCCGTTTTCACCGCCTCTGAACCACGGTGGCTATTATGGTTCAAAATCATCGCCGCCGCCGCCGCCGCCGAGTTTTTCAGCCTGGGATTATTTCAATTTGTTTGAACCTTTACACAGATCATATGAAACGCCGTACAATCCGAGTCATGGTAGTTACTGTGATGAAGCAACTGAGGAGAATGATAAGAGAATGGTTGCTATTGAGGAGGATCAGAAAGTTAAGGAAGATGATTTGAATGAAAAGAAGTTAGTATCTGAGAATGAGATTCCAGAATTAGAAAAGTGTAGCAGAATCAATTCCATCGAAGTTGAATCGAAGAAAGGTTTATGTGAGACAGTGAAAGAGATTCAGATTCTGTTTGAAAAAGCATCTGATTCTGGTAAACCAATTTTGGAAATGCTTGAAGTTGGAAAACTCTGTTACAATTCAAAATTTGCATTCAACCAAGGTAACTTAATTTTATGTTGTGTTAACATAATTGTTATTTCACATCACCCCTATTGTAAAAAAATTCATTTTTTGTTGATTTATGAAATTTTTGTGAGTTTAGGATTGATTAAGTTAATTACTAAAAATGAGATTTTTTGGGTTCATCAGTTTCTTGTAAGGTGAAGCATGTGTTTACTCCGTCGATTTCATCTTTGGTTGGACGGAGAATGGGAATTGAGTATGAAGTAGTTGATAGAGACAATGGCCATAGCTATGGGAATCTTTGCTTTACTTTGAAGAAGTTATGTATGTGGGAGAAGAAGTTGTATCATGAAGTCAAGGTATAAAGCTTTTACCCTCTTTTTCTCTTGAAGGAAGATTATGACAGTGAAATTATGAACTATACAAGATGAAATTCCAAGAATGTTACAAAAATAACTTTATTTGATAACTATTGACACAAGGATTGTGGTTCTTCTCTGAAATTCTTTCTGTCATTGTAGCTTTGATCTTGTGTACATACAAGTTTTTTTTGGTTACAAAGGAAAAAGTGAACATACAAGTTTAGTTTCTCATTTGGCATAAAGTGTGAAGGAGTTTAGGGGAAAAAAATATTTGCTACAGTGATGAACATTTTCCTTTTTCTTTTGCAGGCAGAGGAGAAATTGCGCATACTTCATCAGAAAAAGTGTAGCCAGTTGAAACGTATGAATAAAAAGGGTGCAGATGCTCAGAAAGTTGAAACTGTTCAAACTTTCATTGCTTTATTAGCAACTAAAATGAAAATTTCTGTCCAAGTTGTTGACAAGATATCGATTACGATAAGTAAGTTGAGGGAAGAGGAGTTATGGCCACAGATCAACAAGTTTATTCACATGTAAGTCATAAGTTAAGCTTCTTCTAACTAAATTATGCCAAATTGTTTTAACTTCTGTCATAGTTTTAGAGAATTGTTATCACCTTATTAAGAAAGAAGGGATATGACAAGATAAGACATCGTCTCTCTCTTTTTTTCTCTCCTCTTAGATGAACAAATTAGTTGAACAAATAAAGTTATTCTTATTATTTTGAAGGTAATGCATCTATATTATTTTGAAGAGATTGTTATTTTCTTTTGGTTTTAACTTTTAAGGTTTCTTAAAATGTGGGAAGATATGCAAGAATGTTACAGATGCCAGTATAAGGAAATTGCTGAACTCAAAGCTTTTGACGCGTCTACATTCGACAGAAACCTGAGCAATGATCAAATTGATGCAGCAATAAAACTCAAATCTGAGCTACAAAATTGGAATTTAAGCTTATCAGATTGGATTCATGCCCAAATATCCCATGTGAAAGCCTTAAATGGTTGGCTAGTAAGATGTCTAATGTATGAGCCCGAAGAAGTACCTGATGATTCAACTCCTTTTTCTCCAAGCAAGATTGGTGCACCACCTGTGTTTGTGATCTGTAACAAATGGTCAAGGTTAGTTGATAATATCTCAGAGAAAAATGTAATGGAAGCAGTAAATGGATTTATGCTAAGAATTAATGATCTCTTGGACAAGCATATTCTAGACCTTCAACAAAAGTTAACATTGGACAAGGAATTGGAGAGAAAAGTGAAAATCTTGGAGAGGCATGAACAGAAGATGCACAAAGTCGTGCAGGCTCGAGAGAGAAAAATGGTTCCAATTGTTAGAGAAGAGAGTGTAGCATTGTTACAAGGGGATGATGCTGTGCATCATGGTGATTTTGTTGATGATAATAGCATGCAATCACATTTGAAACAATTTTTTAGTGCCATGGAGAAGTTCAGTGCCTCCACTGCTCAGTTATACAAAGAACTTTGCCAACAAATTAAGCCACAGTGCCATGTTTTGGGAGATTCCAACAAAATTTACTAGTTTTGTAGTACATTTTTTATTAGATGATTTATGCAGGATTTGAGGTTCTTCAAAAATTTGCTGAGCTTAACTTTTTATGTAATGCAAATATCTAGTGAATTTCCTCCAACAAAATAATGCAATTTCAATGCTGAAGTATATGGATTTGGAGTATTTATTGTCACTCTTATTTTATTATTTTTAAATAACTCAGATTATTGGAATATGAGTAGAAGTAACAAGTACTGTAATGAATTGTTGAGGCTTCAATAAAATTATGTCTTGCTAACCACATTGTAATTAGAGATTGGAGTGAAAAATAGTTGGGGTAAAATGATCTAAGATTCTACCCCTTCCTCTACCAACAACAAGACGTTGATCTAGTAGTATAAGACCTAACTGGATTCGCAAGATCGAGGAATCGATTCCTGTGAGCGACACTTGTTAGGAAAGACAGCCACAAATCCCGAAAGTGATTAGTTACTTATCTAAAAATGTGAAAAGATACATTTGGTAGTACAAAAAAAACTACCCTTCCTCTTCTTCACCCATTCAAGAAGCATATTTGTTGCAAGACAATGAGATTTTCCAACTTAACATTCAGGCCCAGCACATTGACACACTCAAACCCCACATATTTTTTCTTTTATTTTTTACATTCTGAAATGGACGGGAACAACATCACATGTCATAATGACACAAGTCGAACATAAAAAGTGGGATAGTTAATCTCGATAAGGTGAAAAGTTTGTTGGTGTTAATCAATCTATTCTTGCAATATTAAGATTATTGTGAGTCTGCTGTTTTGGTAAACAGATTAATTTGGTGATTATAATGAGCTAGTTGAAGGCTTATTTAGCTAGGTGGGAGCTTATAAGCTATGAATTTTTTTTAATATTCGTTTCTGCTTGAATGCATGAGGTTAAGAGTTGAATGCTTACAGAGTTCTATTTGATGAGGTACTATATGACAATACTTTTTGTCCTACTGTTATGAGGTTTATAGTTGTTATAATATGGTTATATGGTGTATATGTAATTGATATATGGATCAATATTTTGACTGCACATTCTCTTGAAGTAGCATTGGGAACTGCCATGTGAAATAGCCATGCGTATCTGCTAAACCAAAATTGACAAATTCTTGATTTTTTCTTTCCAGAATGGTGACCCCAGGTTTTCGTGTTTTGGGTTGATTAAGAACAGCAGGGACGGGAAAAGTTACAGCACAAATCTTGCTTATGCACCTCCCGAGTATCTGAGAAATGGTGGGTGCATGCATGCTTTCGTAATGCTATATCACATAATTCTTTATGCTGTTTTTTACTCATCATTATTAGAACTACAGTAGAAGCCTCATCTATCTTTGATCTAAAATCTATAAACCAAGCTATAGTTCTTGCTGTCGAAAGTTGTAAGTTTCCGTCGAATCAGTGTGATGCTGGATATGTAACAGCTATGATATATGTATTTTTTTTTAGGTAGGGTGACTCCAGAAAGTGTTATCTTCAGTTTTGGGACTGTATTATTGGATCTTCTTAGTGGCAAGCATATCCCTCCAAGTCATGTAAGTATTTTCTGAAGTATTAATTAACTTTCGAATCTCAGTGTTAGAATGATTTGATACTTGATAGTTCATAGTTCAACAATTTATAGTTAATGTCTTATCTTTACATATTGTTCATTTTCCATATTACTTAGCAAAGTATTATTCTTTGTCCATGCAGGCTCTTGACATGATAAAGGGTAGAAATATTCAACTCCTCATGGATTCACATTTGGAGGGGAACTTCTCAACAGAAGAGGCAACTGTGTTTTTTGATCTTGCCTCACAATGTTTACAGTATGAATATGAATCATCACCCAGAGTAACACTATTGACACAACCAAAAATAAATGCAAAAATGTGAACCAGTGAGACAAATTAAGGCATCAACCAACCAATGTTGGTATTGAAATATATTTCGACTCGTGAGAACAATTTTCATATAATCTCCTAGACTTAGGGGCTATGCTAATCTAAATTATGACATGATTAAATAATATTTATGTGTGGGGTTCAATAATCAACTAGATTGTCTTCTTTTCTCACTTAATTAAGTGCTTGCTTTCTTTAACCACTACAACAATAATCCACATCCAAAGTCATCTATGTTGGACACTGATATAAACTGAATTTCAAGAACCTTATCTTTATAAATGCCTTCTAAGTTATGTCTGTCCTAAATCCTAATGATCTAAACACATACACCAATGGAGCTTATTAATATATCTAGCATAAGGGTAAAAATGTAAAATCATCATTAATATTACTCCAATAATTATTTATCTTCATAAATCATAAGGGTAAAAATGTAAAATCATCTAAAAATATAAGTAAATAAAACATTTTTTTCTAAAAGGACAATCACATATCTTAATTCATGTCTCATTTAGTGTCCCAAGCCAATAAGAAATCTTCATTTATTTAAAAATAAAAATTATAAAAACAGAAATTAATATTTTAATATTATTTCGTGAAATTTGATTGATTTGAGACATGAAAACAAGAAAATTATGGGACAAAAGATCTGAGTAATTGAACAATTGATGCTGATTCCTAGGACACAAGTATGTTAACAACTCTTTTTTTTGTCTTTGATGATATAAGGTAATTGAATCTTTCTCTCCCTTCCATAGCACAAAAATTAAATCAACCTTATCTTTAGCAAAATAATGAAAAGATAAAGTAACAAAGTGATAGCAAGAAAGTTTTGCAAAGGAAATTTAAAAAGCCCCAAAGCAACTTTTGCAAAAGATGATGCTCTCTCAACCATACATCTATGCAACCCAAGGCCCCAACCACTTCGTACCAAATCAGGTTATTGCCTTAAGTTTATACAATCTAAACTAAACTTTAGTTCTATCGGAGTCGGCTAACTACATGGATTGTTATAATATTTTATTATAGATTAAGAATAATAATTAAAATGTTATCTCTATGTTTTTTATAATCGTTTCGCTTGTAGTTTTTTCGGTCTCTATCTGTCTCTAAAGATTGAACTAATATTCATTTCGTCTACTTATCTTCTAACCATAAGCTCAAATTATTCAAGAATTGATTCTATCATCTTTCCTACAATAGATAATACTCTAATTTTTTAGCTAATGCACGTAATACTAACTTCATGTTGTTTATTGTGTCTACTTATTCAACACAATATTTCCATATCTGTTATATTAAATTTATTCTGTTGTTAACAATTTACCATTACATATTTCTATTGCATATCACACCTAAAGCGTTTCATTACTTTTGAAAAATAGGTGGTGCCCTTAACTTCAAAAAGAGTAAAGTTTTTGTTTTGGTGGGTTCATGTTGCTTCCTTGAGACTTCGTTGATTGTGGCACATGCATGGTTTATATATTCACGGAAAGTTCATGACCCAAACAAAGCAGAATGATGTGGGACAGAGATTGAGGAAAGAAACTACTAGGAATAAGTAAAGTTTATGAGACTTCAATTAATTTCAAGAGAGAAATGGTAATGAAGATATATTTGGTGTGATATGTTGCTCTAGTGATGCTAATAATCTTATTTTCCTGCTTTTTTTCTTGTTATCTTTTAGCTTTAGCGTTTGTTAGAGAATTGGATTTTGGAGGGAAATGGAAGGATTGAGAACCACGAAATATACTTGTGAGATGATTTCTAAGCCTTCATTTTCCTTCAAAATACAACCCTCAAACAAACCCTTAGATTTCCTAGGCTTATCAACGCGAATTTCTTGACAAAGATCCATGATCCCAAATCATGTACCAAAGGAACTTCAATCTTTTTTCCCAAATGACTTTGTACCCATGTTTCTGACCAATCAGTTTTCTCCAAGTAATATAAAAATGTTATTTTGTGTTTGTAATTTTTTTTAATTAAATGACACTTTCTTATTTGACCGTGACAGAAAATTGGGACAGGAAATAGGACATATGATATCTGTGCATACCAAACCAATGAAAACTTGTCATGTGAGTTAAAAAATTAAATATTCATTGTTCTTTCTGTTTTTTTATTATCATTAGTTTGTGACATAATTTGGGATATTGTCTAGGACATCATATCTTTATGGTGAATTTCTTATGCATGTATTTTGTATGGAAATTTTAATAAATGTGGGATAATATTGGCACACGTGGTGGAAAAAAATTTAATGACCATCATTTTAAATTTTTTAATAAAAAAAATTAAAGAATTCTCCACATATTCCATGGGGAGTCTAATAATGGAGAGGACTCTCCCTTAGACTATATATTTATTATAAGAAAGAAAAAATAAGTAAGAATGAATTATATGATAATCAAACAAGATACTTAAACCAATAGTTATTGGTTCAAATATTGCATGTTTAATATTTATCATCAAATATATCCATTCCATTGGGAATAAAAGGAGGAGGGAACACAAATGAAGGGTAGGGTAATATTTAATCTAAATTATTACGTTTAAGCATGGAATTGTGATGTGTAATTGCAGTATTCCAATTTCTCCCAAATTGGTTTAGAATTATAATTTCGTGTTTGGATTATACAGAGAATTCAAGTGTATAGTAGGATTATAATTCAAAATTAATTCCCCAAATTAAGTGGTTGTGGTGAATGGTGATAGAGAGGATTTCTATTGAACTATATTTTTTGTCTCGGACTTTATTGTATCACTTTATGTATTTTTTATTTTTTTATTAGTCAAAAAAGTAAAATATTAATTTAATATATATTAAGTTTATATTTTATGAAAAACATATGATACATGAAGTAGTACAAAGTTTTGAGATTGAAAATCCTATCAAAGATACCCAAAATTGTAAGATTGTAGTTCGTTGGTGTGTTAAGAATTGAGAGGAGTTGAAGTTAATTGTATTGTAATTCAATGGAATTATGCCTGCAATTATAATTGCAATTCTAAATGATATCCAAACATGATAAATGAAATTCTGCAGCGCCAAACCAACACTAATTTTTTAATCACAACAAAGTTTAATTTATTAAAATAATTGTTTCATATCTTCATTAGTTTCTTTAGAAATACTCCAATAAAAAAGATAAGTCTAATTAAATATATTTATTATACTTAGTACTCCAATAAAAAAAGATAAGTCTAATTATAACATTTGGTCTTACCGAAGATGAACATAATATTTTTTTTGGTACTATTAAAATTATTTTCTCATTTTTTTGGTTAAGGAGCTAACCTCTTTCAGGTTTCGTGATTGCCTCTCCTGACAACTGTCGCTCTCAGGAATTAAATTTTCGATCTTGACGATCTAATTGAACTTTACACCACTAGACCAATACTTTGTTGATAAATGAATGTAATATTTCAAAGATGAGGAATGAAGAATTTAGTTAAACTAAATTCTAACATTACTAATTTAATTATAAGCATGCAATTAAGTTAGTTACCATCATGAAAACTAGTAGTTGTGATTTGTGACTATACCATACTTTAGAAAGACAACAACCATTTCAACATAAGTGGCTTTGGTCAAAGACAAATTAGTAAATATCAAGTCCATAACTTTAAATGAATGGAACCAAAAGGAACATGCATGTCAATGTCTCATATTTAGCTTTACCTAACAAGTATATATATATATATATATATATATATATATATATATAACAATGCAAGAATAATAGCAATATCAAACTCCAACTTGAGACTTGTTGTTTAATTTGTTTTAGCAATGATAATGGAAGAAATGGTGGAAGTAAAGAGAAGTATCTCTTCTACTCCTTCAATGAGCTTGAATGATTTGTTCCTTAAAAGTCCCTATGTGTCTCGTTTTATGAACACTCCAATGATGAAGGCACTTGAAAACATGCATGGATATATTGAACAAGTTGATCTTTTCACAAAGCTTGACCCACAAGATGATTGGCTTCCAATCACTGAGTCTAGAAAGGGAAATGTGTATTATGCTGCTTTTCATGTTCTTAGTTCAGGAATCGGTTTTCAAGCTCTTGTTCTTCCCTTTGCCTTCATTAGTCTTGGATGGTAAGTTACTCAAATCCCTTGTTATAATGTGCATCAGCTACAAACACCAAATAAAATCATTTACATGGACAAGTGTGCTCATGGATGTGCTAGGATTTGTAATCTTTATTCTCTAGTAATATTTTGGTAGTCATTCAGCGCTTTCGGGAACGTAAGCATAATTGACCGAACCCCGTTACTAAATTCTCTTGTTTCTTCTCAAAGTTGCACAACGATCACTTCCGCCGCACCATTTAAATGAATTTAGGACCAATTACTATAATTAATCATTTTCTACAGTATTTATTCTTAAAATATTTCATGCATGCTCTAGATATATGAGAATAAAAATCGAGAGTCTTTCATTAATGATTTACCAACTACTTCTATAAACCTCAGTTTTAACACTTGTATCACATATAACCAACAAAGTCATTTGCTTCTTGAATATAAAATACTGGCTGGAGAGTTAGCCCCATATGCCTATAGATGTTCCCGACTTCAACAAGATTGCCTCCAGTGCGAAGATACATATGAGAAACAAAAAAGAAATAAACTGAAATAAAAGCTTAAGAGCCTAACACTTATAAGTTTATGTGATGTTGGTGCAGGATTTGGGGAATCATATGTCTCTGTGTAGTTTTTTTATGGCAATTCTACACCTTGTGGCTACTCATTCAGCTTCATGAATCTGACTCAGGAGTGCGCCATAGCAGGTACCTTAAACTTGCTATGGCTGCGTTTGGTAAGCACAAAAAATAGTATCTCAAACTAGCTTTATAACTTGACTAAGCCCTTTAGATTTCTACCCAAAAAAACTAACAAAACCCTTCAGATTTTTTTCAATAAATCAAATGTTTAAACTAAACTACAGCAAAATATATCATTTTGATTTGAGTATGTGGGTATTTATCAGCTTGACTATATATTGTTGGAAACATATTTTAAAACTAATTATGATTGATGATAGTGTAACACCAACTTAATTATTTGAACTATTTATTAAACTTTTGTAAATTTTACCATGAGAAGTATTAAGGTATTAATAAGTAACTTGCATGTAAAATTATGGGGAATTTTGTGATGGTAAAATAGTTTCGAGCAATTATCAGTTTTTTTAAAAAGATTCAAAGTATTTCCATCTTTTAACATGAAGAATGTTAAATGATGGGACTAAAACTGTAGAAAAATGATTATACAAAAGTTGTGTTTAAATTTATTTCCCTCTAATATAGCTTTAGTCTTTGCAATTAAAACAAAGTTATATCATGATGTAACTAACAAAAAGTTAAACATTAGTGTCTTCCTTTTGATATTTTATTTTGGCAATACCATAATTTGAGTCCCACTACTCAAATTAATTAGAAAGTCATTATTATCAATCAGTCGTTACGCTCAATGACTAATACCACTCTTGGTTATTATAATTTCTATACCTGAAATATCAATTCATTAAAATCTGAAACTAATATGATATGTAATTACATATTCAAGTTATTGAGAGCTAAAACATCAATATATTTAACATATAAGAGTAAAAATATAGACCCGAAATTCCCATCTCTCTATCATCATCAAAGCTTTAATAAATAAATAAGAGTAAATACTTATTTCAGTTACTCCCGTTTTTTTACTTTACCAGTTTGGTTTTTCAAAAATTGAAAAACTCAAAATGTTCCTCAAAAATTTCAAATGTGTGTCAAATTAGTCTATTTTAGCATGTTTTAAAACACTTAGTAGAAGACTAATTTGACCCAAAAATACTAATTTGATCCACATTTTAAAATTTTTGGAGACCATATTGGATTTTTCAAATTCTAAAAGACAAAACTCATAAGGTTGAAAAATATGAAAAATTAAAATAAATAATTACTCTAATAAAAAATAATGTTAATGCCTGAAAGAGGGAAAAAATATGTACATTTGACATGGAAAAATGTAAAAAAAATGCAGGTGAGAAGCTAGGAAAACTACTAGCACTTTTCCCAATCATGTATCTATCAGGTGGAACATGTGTAACACTAATCATGATAGGAGGTAGCACCATGAAGATATTATTTCATCTTATATGTGAAGACTCATGCACCCTAAAACCACTTACAACTATAGAGTGCTATTTGGTTTTCACTGGATCAGCCATTTTACTTGCTCAGCTTCCAAACTTAGATTCAATTGCATGGGTTTCTTTAACTGGAGCCATCACTGCTATAAGTTATTGTTGTATTATATGGATATTATCTATAGTTCAAGGCAAAGTTAGTCATATAAACTATGAGTCACAGTATGAGACCAACAACATTTTTAGTGTGTGGAATTCACTTGGCATCATTGCTTTTGCTTTTAGAGGTCACAATCTTGTGCTGGAGATACAGGTAAAGGTTATAAAAGATTAAAGTGTCTTTGTTTACGTGAAACATTGTATTTTTGTATGAATAGTTATAAGTGTTTGATATTATTGTTGAATTATCTGCATGGATTGAAATGTCTTTGATTTAGGGAACCATGCATTCAGAAGCAAGGGAACCTTCACGATTGGCTATGTGGAAAGGTGTTGTGTATGCTTATCTAGTCATTGCTTTGTGTTTGTTTCCCCTTGCCATTGGAGGCTATTGGTCCTATGGAAATTTAGTAAGTCATGATATTACCCATTACAAAAATATTTTCTCACTTCACTTTTTCTTTCTATACCTCTTTACACCCTTCTTTTATGACCATTATTATTAAATTTTCAGTAGTTAATGAATATGATATTGGTTCAATGTTGTAAGGTAAGTTTCTTCATTAGTCATTGTATGATGTCTACTAATGTTCAATCCTTGATAACGATATGTTGAGAGAGAAAATCATAAACTCTGAAAAAAGATTAGTTCTTTGAGATGAATGGATACCCTTAATAAACACTAAAGAAAATGATCACTAGGTATAAAACAAGTATAAACACGAGTTTGACAAAATACAAAGTTGAATGATATATCATTACTCTATTCATTATAACTGATGTTTGTAAATTTTGCCTTTACCTAACACTTGTTTTTTGACTCCATCCAGTTACCTAGCAATGGTGGAATGTTAAGTGCTTTGTACAAATACCACAAACATGATACACCCAACTTTATCATGATTATGACAACCTTTCTAGTTGTGGTTAACAGCCTCAGTTCCTTCCAAATCTATGCAATGCCAGTATTTGACAATCTAGAATCAAGATACACCAGCATGAAGAACAAACCTTGCCCAAGGTGGCTAAGAATAGCCTTCAGAGTTTTCTTTGGATGCTTAGCACTTTTTATTTCTATAGCATTACCATTTTTGCCAAGTTTGGCTGGTTTGTTTGGAGGCATTGCTCTACCAATAACTTTAGCTTATCCTTGTTTCATGTGGATAGTTATTAAGAAACCCAAAAAGTATAGCACAGATTGGTACCTAAACTGGATGCTTGGAATAGTTGGCATGGTTCTAAGTGTTCTAGTAGTCATAGGAGCCATTTGGGTCATTGTAGAATTGGGTATTAAGATTCACTTCTTTCATCCAGAGTAAGAACATGTAACTATACTATGCATAATTAGTAAGAACATGTAATTATAGTACTTCTTTCACAACCCTGGAAGTTGATTTGCTAGCATTAGGGAGGGTTTCATGCACAATTAACAATAGTCTTTATTTCATTATGTGGGTCGGTTACATTGATAAAATAATATCATATGTTCTAAATCATGTTCATTTAGTATTTTTGTTGTGGGATGAAACTTCACCCTCAACCTCCTTCACTCTACTATCAAATCACCTTATAACTTCCATTTTTTATTTATGGTGGGACTCGAACCCACAACCTTTTGCACTTTATTCCTTATAATCACTCTCTTCACGATCAGACCACCTTATGAAACATATATTGCTTTCACTTGTAAGGGTATTTAAATCAAGGACTCAAGGAGAAACTATATAAACAATGTACTGCATAGGCAGCCATCAAAGAATGTGGAAGCAAATGAGAACCATTTTGCTCAAATAATTTATTTATCATTATAGAGAGGAAATACGCAATTAGAAATGAAATTTTACAAACTCTTGATTGTTTTGAGTTAGGTTGGAGAATCCTTTTAAGAATTATTGAAATTATAGAATTGGAATATAAATGCTTTGAGAATTTAGTGTTATAAAATTTGGATCGATCAATGATACTAGTAGACTACACTTGGTCTAATAGATTAATGATAAAATTGGTTGACTCAATTTACATTAAAACTCAAAAAAATTATAATACTAACTAATATTAATATTATTTAATAACTCTATATTCTAAATTTAAAAACTGTATCTGATTAAACAATCAAACATTACCAAAAAGTGTCAAAAATAAGTTAAAAGCATTATCAAATAAAATAGGTTTTATATTTTAATTGCAAAAAAGTATAAAATTTAATTAATTAGTTAAAATTTTGCTAGAAGATAAGCTAACAAATGAGAAAGTATTTCATTTTTCATCTAAAATGTTGTCCTTTTGGTTGTTTTCCCTCAATTTTAGGCTTAAATGGACCGAGTCGAATTGAACTATCCTAATTTTAATTCAAAATCAGTTAGATAAAAGACTCAGACCAATCAGATGTGTAATTAATGGTTGAACTAAGAATGGGAATATGGCAGACACAAGTAGTGTTTTTCCATTCTCCTACTCATACTATTTGTGGGTAACCTATAGGTAGGAGATATATGCTGTACCAGAGAAGTTTTTAGGTTTATGTGAATATTTATATATTTAAGAATAATCAATATATAAACTAAACATTACATGAATAAATTATTTATTAAATTCATTATTATATTCCCATTACTAAAATTCAATATAAAATAATAATATAATTATAAAAAATATAAAATATAGTATATATATTATTTAATTAAAAAATAATTTGTAAATGTGTAAGTACCTATGGGAGCAAGAATAATAATATTCGTTTCATCCATAAACTACATGTTATAGATATTTTGTGGATAAATATATAATCATTAAATAGAACTGTTGGACTGACCAATCCAAGCTTTAATAACTTTAGATTGAGCTTAAAGAAAAATAATACCCCTCCTATTTCAATAATATGATGCAACTTTTGGAAATATAATCCAAAACAGGAAACAAATTGTATTTGCCATTATCATTGGGATTTGGGAGGGATAGAGATCCAAAATTTGTAAAAAAAAAGTTTTGACTAGTCTTTGGAGGAGGCCTTATCGCAATATCCTTGGCACCGAAGAGCAATTTTGTTATGTATTGTAACTTCATCTAACCTAATAATATATTACATATATAATGTTGGTCTTTATTATCGGTAACAATTATTAGAAGAGTCAGTCAAAAGATATGATTAGTTTCTTACCTTAGTGGAATTGTAGTCCAAAAAAACCTAATAATACAATTATTGTCTTAATTCATATACCTTGTATTTATTGATTAATTCTCCTACCTTATATCACTGTTTTTATTTGCATAATTATTTTGTAACAATTTCAGGCTTTGATGGCGGCTACACCAGAGTTTGATCCAGACCTCGCACTTTCTCACAGCTACCCCGATGTCTCTCTCTCTCTCCTTTTTCCTCACTTATTTATTATTATTTTTCATTTCCAAATATTTGCTTCATTACATAACTAATATTTCTGTTTTTTTAGTTCTTGTAGACAAAATTGGTTGCAGAAATATCATATTCATCATACATCCTCTATGTTTTTTTTATGTATTTAATATGTATACAGTTTTTTTTACACAGTTAACACATCATCCACCGTAAACTGGTGGTGGATGATGTATTTTTTATCGGCAATTGTTAGTATGTTAGTATTTTTTTTATGGTGGATGATGTGTTGTCAATGTAAAAAACTTCACCGTGAGCGTGCAGATGTATTAAACTCATTTTTTATTTGTCAAAGTTTATTGAATTGATCTCTAAGCTTCTGTTATTGTTTTGATTACACTGCAGACCTCACACTCTTATACTGAAAGGTAAGGTTTTGTATAAGACCAATTTTCAAGAAATATGTTTGTGCAATTTTTGTTCCATGTTTGATTTAATGCACAAGACAATGTATGATTAAAACATGTGTTGAACAGAGATGTAGCACTTTATGCATTAGGCATAGGGGCATGTGCATCCAATGCTGTGGATGCTGATGAGCTTAAATATGTTTACCATGAAAATGGTCAGAATCATATTAAGGTATTTTTTTAACAGTGATGCTGTTTTTATGTTTACCTATTACTTTATGGTAAAAAATTATTCATTTCTGTCTTATGCATCATTTTCTGCTCTATAGGTTTTGCCTACATATGCTGCTATACTTGCACAGAAATCCTTGGAAGGTGGTTTCGATATCCCGGGCTTCAAGTGAGTGTTCTTTGGATATGCCTGTGTGCTTATACTTCATGTATTGTTCATCTAACTGCAATTGAAAGTTGAAACAATCTAGTTATATATATATATAATCTCCGTACTTTTCGTTCTAATGGTGAATGTATGATTCATTCACTTTTTCGACTCTAATATTCTGTCGTATTGGTCTTGCATTTTTGCCCCTTCTGATAGTAAAACTTATGTGTGACAGATATGATCCACGCCTTCTGCTGCATGGACAACAATACATAGAGTTGTACAAACCATTTCCTTCCAGCTGCAATGTAAGGTTTAGAATCAAAATTTGGTGTAGTGGACGTCTAGGCTGAATTTCTAAACTAATGGTTTTTAGTTCCAATTTTAGCTCGAATCTACTAGTTACTTTATTGTGGGCACACCAATATGTTAGATGAATTTTTCAGGAAAATTAAACTGAAGGTAGATATGAACAAGTTTTACTCAAGTAATTCTTAGAGGGTGTCATCTTTAGGATTTGAGATATCCTTAATGAAATTAAAGTAGTATTCTTGGTTGAGAAATTAGTCTGTTGCTCGTAGTTTTACTTGAATTACAGATAAAAAGATCTTATGCGTTTTAGTGATAAAGAATGGGTTTTAATTGATTAAATTTCACGCTATCTACTTAGTCTGATTCATTTTAACATGAATTCCCCTACTTTAGCTTTCTGTTATACCAGGAAAAAAAAAAAAGAATCCTCCTTATTTCACCGACCATAGACAACCTATAAAACTATGAGTCTGTCATTTTTCATCAGCAGACTAAGATTATCTTCTAGTTATTATGATATTGTCACTTATTCTTTGTATATAGGCTCATGATATATTGTCATTGTTACAGGTACACAGTAAAGTTTGTCTTGCAGGACTACATGATAAAGGTTGAATTGCAAAAGCTGTTTCTCCTTAAATGATATATTATATTGTGCATGTATTTGATATACAATTTCAATTCCTCATTTTCTTTGTAGAATGTATAATTATTTATGAATATTTTAATTCCTTTTACTACTATATATTTGCATATTAAAGATGGGATATTGTTGCTATAATTTCAGGTAAAGCAGCAATTTTGGAATATGAAACAAAAACTTACGACAAAGAGTCCGGTGACTTGCTATGCATGAACAGGTAAAACTGAAAAATTCCTTTTAATGCTTTGTTACTGTCAGACTCAAATACATTTTACTTGCAGGATGACTGTCTATCTTCGTGGTGCTGGTGGCTTCTCAAAGTCATCTAAACCATTTTCATACTCGAACTACCCTTCGAACCAGGTTTCTACTGTGAAAATTCCTGAAAGTAAACCTTTCTCGGTGTTTGAGGATCGTACCCAACCATCTCAGGCACGTATAACTATTCAATATTGTTAAGATAAGTTGGCTGGTTGATTCACTTCATTTTTTTGGCTTTCTCCATCTACTGCCTGTGATCTCTAATTCTGTTTGTAACATACTTGGAAAGCAATTCAAGGTCTGAGGTCTGTATCTTCGATTTCAAACCAGAATATATTAACACATTAAGCATAGACTACATGTTATCATTGTTATGTTCCCATCAGGTCTCAATGTGACTTACATTACTTATTTTGTCTGTCAATGCACTTTTATGTTTTCCCTCCGCTTTTGCTCTTCATATGTTGAGAAGTGAAGATGTTAGTAAATTACTTCATGTCTTGGGAAACCTTTGATATTGCTTCTTTATGAATTTCTATAGAGTTTCTCAATTTCTGTTCCTTTTGGCAGGCATTGGTTTATAGGCTTTCTGGTGATTACAATCCTCTGCATTCTGATCCCATGTTTGCAAAGGTTGCTGGGTTAGTACTCTTATCCTGACTTTCGACTACCACTACCTTTAAATTACTAATTCCTTGAAACTCCAATTTGACTGAAGTTGAAATCGGTGAATGATAATTTTCATTTCCTTTAGACATGGTGTTTTTGTTTGTTTGAAGGAAGTAAAGAGAATTGGTCATTTGAATTAATTTCAATAATATAATTGGTAGTTAAGAGGGTCGGTCTTGGCATAACAATAAGATTTTTTCCATGTGACCTGAAGGTCATAAGTTCAAATCCGGAAGCAGCATCTTTGTATTTCTGACTACGATTCTTGTATAACCTTCATCCGTATGCACTTTATTCAAGTGTTGGGCTAATCTAATTTTGTTTCGAACTGATTGCAATAGATTCTCGCAGCCAATATTGCATGGACTATGCACATTAGGATTTGCAGTAAGAGCAATCATCAAATCCATATGCAAAGGAGATGCAGATATAATAAAAGGAATATCGGGTCGCTTTCTTCTACATGTCTACCCTGGTGAAACTCTTGTTACTGAGATGTGGCTTCAAGGCTTAAGGTATGTTCACTATTTGCCACATTTTTCATAAGAATATTATCTCCTACTATCCACTTCCAACACATTTTTTCATTACATTAATAATTAGTTGGTTGGTGTAATATTCAAATGCTTTGAGAATTGAGAAGTTGATTGAATGATGGAAATGCAGGGTTATATATCGGACGAAGGTGAAAGAGCGAAATCAAGCAGTTCTTTCTGGCTTCGTTGATCTGCGTGGTTTGACTTCGTCACTGTGAAGCATTTCCATTGCATGTAGCTTGATAACATTTGCAGTGGATTTGCCATAAAGTTAATATATGTATTCAATAAGGGTCCAAGTTCATTGGAGCTGATTTTTATTATATATAATAAAATCTTTGAGAAGTATTTGAAACTGGTCTTGACAATTTCGATGAGTTATAAAAGCTGTTCTTGAATATGAACACTCAGTTTGGTAAGATTTTATTCTTGTTAATGGGTATGGTGCATTTTTTCTAAATTTGCATCATTTTCTTAATGATGTCAACATATCCTGTTCATAGTTTCTTTATTTCTCACCAAGAAAACATTACAAAGCTCTGATATAAACCCTTTACCTTAAAAAAGGTGGTAAGAAACTGCAAATCAGAATATGAATTTATCTAAAATTCACCCTAAGCCTGTCCTGCATATCATGTTCATAACCTTTCCCTCTATTGTTTAACAACCTTGTCACTATATAACATTGAATATTTTGTCACTTTATATTATTTATACAAAATTTTCTTTTACTGTGCACATGGCAATATTTATCACAGACTCTTGTCATAATCAATACATATATCAGTAATCCATGAAAAAAAATTCAAAAAAATATATAATAAATTCTTCAAAAATGTTATAATACAATTAAGATGTTGCTACTACAACAACTTGAAGAAAAACAATCTCAACCTACTCCTTGTTGCGGCGGAGCAATATCCAAGTTATAATTTCCAACAAGAATGCAATTGCAGCCAAGGATATGATTATGCCAAGATATGCATGCATCCATTGTTTATTAGCCTGGAGAATATCAAAACCCTTGAGAAGATATTCCAAATAGATAAAGCTATGGTTGCATAACCAACTATATAGTGAAAGATGTTCCAATAAATTCTGTGCTTGTTATATTTTTTAGGCCTTAAGAACACAGCAACACAAACTTGTGCAGATGCAAGACAAATCAAAGTGATTCCAATGCATCTGTGTGGAAGATGATGTACCCCATAATGATTCCCCATGTACAAACCTGTACCAAAGCCAATGACACCAATAAGATATGCAAGAGATTGACATGCTCTATGCAAGTTTTTTTGGTTTCCCACGGGTATCCTCACACCGGAGGCAATCCTGTCTGAATCGGGAACATCCACAAGTATATGGGGCTAACTCTCCCAACGGGTATTTTAAACTCAACCATGATGCGGACCGTAATGCTGTTACAAGTGAAACCATGTAGAACCTAATTCATCAAACATCTTCAAGTAGTGACCCAATATTACCCCAATGGGCATTAATATTCCCCAACTTATAGCATTAAGGAATCCATGAACCTGCAAAAGATCATAAGCAATGGAATTAGTATTCTCTTCATAACCATGCATGTTCATTAATTGTTAACATGTTTCCACAACATGTTTTACAAATGTTCTAATAGATGACGATGTTGGAGAAATAAGATAACATATGTATTACATTTGTAAGTATAGTTCTAGAGTTCATCTTTCCATTGATTTTTGAAACTTTTCATGTTTCAAAATCCAATGTTCCAAAAGACTGGAGGTTAGGTCCTGAAAGAGAGTGTGATCGGGGAGAGCCATCATCAGAAACTAAGCCTTCTTGCCAAACATGATTCACTGAAGTTGTATTGGTTGGAAGCTGCAAAGTCGCGAAAATGATGATATTGCCGTTCGTATAAGCTGCGGAAATATTATGAACCGGAAAGCTGAGAGTGCCCTCTTGTAACATAGTTGTGTATGAGATTACTGGTGAGGTATAGGCATTGAGTGCCCCGTCCCATCTCCGAACTGCCACGAGCGATTGCGAACCAACCATACCCGCCGAGGTCGGGTTAATGGCCCATGCAATCCAGCTAGAATGCTTTGCATTTACCTTCTAGAAGGCAAGATCAAGTGCATTTGATGAATGGTCATAATTCCAAATCCTTGTATGCTGCATAGGTAACGTGATTGGGAAAGTTGTATGAATTGCATGGTTGTGGGGTGGATGGGACAAATATAACTGTGAAGAGTGATAGTGAAAATATAAGATTTAGAATAGAAGCCATGTTTAAAGAAGGAGGGAAAAAACAAAGAGTAGTGATGATGAAATCGTAAGAAATATACGATGCTAGCTCTTATATATAATATGGTATAAAAAATCAAATATAATCTTGATTAGATTTTTTTATGAAGATAAGAGGAATAATGAGTTTATCAAACACTATATATGTGGAGGATATTATCTCGAAGAGATTAATTGAGGATCGATCTCAAAACCCTTCTATCTGCATTGCGCCACATGTCTAATAACTCCCCTTGTTATAAATTAACTGATTTATCACAAACCTAAAGTTGAATTTCCACGTTAATTGAAATCATTATTAAAAAAATTAATAATTGAGATATATACGCGTATAAAATGGATGATTGTACAATCATATCTATGAACTTGAATTCTCTCATAATAAAATATCAGAATTTGAATTCTCGATTAAATCACAATAAATATGATAAAGTTGAAAGGATTACTCTTCATTGGCTACCATTTATCAGTGCACATAAGTTAGTTTTGACAATATAACATTGAGAATATAACATACTATTCTCTCAACATTTTAATAATGAATATTTTTAAGGCCTAGATTTCCAATTTGAGAGTTAATGCCTAGAAGCAATATTTGTTGAGAAAGACAACCACAAACCCGGAAGAGTAATTCCTAGTAGCAACTCATTTCTAAAATGACTATTTGTTCATGAGGTCATGGGTTGAAGTCGTAGAAGATTTCTCTTTGTAAAAAAAATAATATACTGCATGCGATATTTAAGATTGTGGATGACACGCTCAACGAATAAAATTTGCAAGTGGCTCATAGCAATGGATCTCATATCTGCCATGACTTCGAGCCAGGTTAGTATTGATACGTTCTATTTTTAATTTAAGATCATTGGACTAGTTGCATTTATTTCTATGCCTGATGCAAATTCGCAAGTAAGGAATGGTAGTGGATCTTGGCTCCTTCTATTTTTATTTCAAAATCATTAGATTGATTGCAATTATTTTTATCTGCATGAATATTGCATTTTAATTACATTATCACTTTATTTATAAAATCATTATGTGTATGAGATGAAGTTCAATAGAGAAGCAACCCTATAAAAATCACAAGAGCTCTAAATTGTGAAGGGGAAAAAATTAAAAATATATTTTTAAATGGATGAGTGAAATATCCATCCATAAAAATTTTAACAAAAGAGTTGGATGAATTAAATTTTGTAGATATACTTTTAACCCATCATTTTAATTCAAAATCAAAATCCAACCATGTCACACATGCAAATCCGTTTTCTCAAAGTTAAGTATGGTAAGTTGTCGATTTTTCTTTAGTTCTTGATTATACATTTAGAATAAAACTAACAACCAAGAGATGAACTCACACATGTTATTAACCTTGAAACTAATCCCAAATGAATGATTCACAATTCAAAGTCATGTTCAAGATATGAAAGGAGAAAGAAAAAAAAAGAAATGAAATGGTTCATGTGCATTATCTGAATTCTGAAAGAAAAAATGTTTCATTATCTCTACCTTATGACTGAGTGGGGCTCTATTCAATCCAATGTGCGTCTAACATTTTAGCCATAAAACTGTACCGGTCAGCAGCTTCATCAATCTGGTCACAAATATATAAAATATTTAACTTGATACATAACATAACAAACTAAGGGAAAAGAAAAGTGTATTCAAATTCCATACCATTTTCTGTGTTGGACGACCTGCTCCATGACCGGACTTGCAGTCAATGCGCCCGATGATTGGGTTCGTCTGCGGACTTTTCTCCAAGCTTGTGCAGAGGACATACTGCAAGGTCTGATAACAATTTGGAAATGTTAGAAGAGAAAGAAGGAATGGAAAAAATGGGAGGGCATGAGAGTTTTTCACTGCCCAGTGAGAGTGATAACATAATCCACCCACAATATAAGACATCATTTGTTAATTTTGTGAGCATTTATTCTGCAACTAGCAACATGATTCAATAATTAGATTGTAACAACTTTGTCATTAATACTTCCTTAATGAGAAAAAGACTAACCGCTAACAGCTTCAATGAGTGCAGTGGAACAACACGATCATCATGATCAGCTGTCAACAACATCGTTGGTGGGTATTGAATTGACTGATTAGGGTGCTGTTCCCACGGACGCCGGACATTATGCAATGGAGAGTACCTAGAATAGTTTGATTAAGGAAATATCAAATCTTACACACACATACACAGAGACACATCCAAACAAAAGAAATAACAATTCATAAATGAATCTGGCTTACAAAACATTGTTGAAGAACAATGACATGAAAGAAAAATATCCTCTTTACTTTTTGGCAAGTGAACATTAACAGAAATTCTTGCATGCATAAAAACTCACCAATGCACATTTACAAACAACTAACAACACATAAATTTATTCTTGATATTTCAACATAGGATAAACCTCACTCACTTGATTAGCCAATGAAACTCGTCCTCCTTGTCTGAAGAACCATAGTCTGTGGTCCAAGCATGGCCTGAATAACAATTCTAAATCAATATGTGACATTCATATAAACAAACTACTGAACATGACAGATCTAAAGTTCTAAACAAACCTATGGTAAATTTGTGGAACCGTAGCATGTCCATAACCCCAACATGAGCTAGTGCACAGCCAAAAAGATCAGGTCTCTGCATATATAGGTAGGGGAAGAAAACTAGCATAAAGGGAGAGATATTGGATGGGAAAGTTTAGAAAAAAAATAGAAAGTTAAAATCAAATGAACCGGACCTGATTTATACAAGCGCCAACAAGAAGTCCACCATTGCTTCCACCTTCAATGCATAATTTTTGGGGTTGTGTATAACCAGCAGAAACAAGGTATTCACCTGCAGAAATAAAGTCGTCAAAGCAATTCTGCTTATTTGCAAGAGAGCCTGCTTTATGCCATTCCTCCCCGTACTCTCCACCACCACGAATATTCGCTATGGAGAAAACAACACCTAGATGTCTTGTGAGTACAACACGACTGACACTGAAATATGGTGTAATGCTGATGTTAAAACCACCATATCCATATAACAAACAAGGGTGTGAACCATCCAAAACAATATCCTTTCTGGCAACAATGAATATTGGGATCTGAGTACCATCTTTACTAGGCACAAATACCTGAAATGTGGGAGTTAAGTCAAAGAATAGAACAAACAAGTCGAGCAATGGGGTACATATTCCAAGAGATAACACAAAATAATGGAAATCGAAAAATGCATCATTAACCAAGTCAACCTAAATAAAAATAACTTTTCAGCATCAATGGATAACTATTTTTACCTGATTAACATGAAATTCAGAACGATCGAACCCAGGGACAACAATTTCACGAAATATCTTCATATCTGGAATCTCTGTTCCCAGGTTGCACTGATATATGATACCGGGACTTAGAAAGCTTGTAAAGCTAATGAAAACCGTGCTATCTTCCCGCCGTGCAGAAATTTCATCAACAGTGCCGATGTCAATTGGTAATTGATACTGGAAGGAACCTGTTTTTAAGTCTCTTACTTGCAGAACATACTTGACATCACTCAAGTATCTTACTATCAGCTGGTTACCATTAACAGCACACGCTGACTCAAGTACATCCTTTTCAGACTCTTGGATAACATCAACCCAAGCAGTTGGTTCTTTCAAATCTACCCGGACTAGTTTATATTTTGGAGCATCTTTATTGGTTATAAATGTAAACACGGTGTCATCATTTGCAATGACATGATACTGTGCATCAAAATTATCAATAAGTTTGACAAATGGAAGGAGGGCATTTTCACTCCGAAAACTTTCCAGTCCATTGGGAAGTTCAGAAATGTCACAGTAGTAAAGTTTGTTAACTGGATCACACCCTTCACTAGTATACAGAAGAACATACTGCACAATAAACGAAAACACATAGTCAGATTCACGAGAAAATTAAAATCATATTCATAAAAAAAGTTGTATCCTCTGTTATCTTCGCACGCGACAAAAAAATAAACATAAACCCACTATTGTGCCTTGACTTAACAAAGTCATGAATTTAACCATACTTCCTAGTAAAGTAATGAATATATCTTGTCACGGCAATAGGTATATTACAAGAGTAAACGTCAATTTAGTCATTCAATAATATAGTGGCCACCAAGTAAGTCCTCTAAAGAAAATGACAACTAATCTAGTCCTGAATGTTTAAAATGGCCATCATATCCCTCATTCTAGAGACCTATTTGATGGCCTTGTGAATCTTTTAGGATCTATGATTTTACACTATGTGGTGGCCAGTTGAGACTTTATGTAACTTATTTGGTTACCATTTTCTTTAAAGGGCTAATTCGGTGGTCATTATATCTATAAGGAAAAAATATGACATGTTACTCTGTAAAATCATATATCAATGAGTTGCTTACCTTTTATGATACTAAAAAGGAATTTTGTTAAGCATTAGAGTAAAGCTTCAAGAAAATTATAGCGAGATGCTTCAAGAAAGACAGGTTTCTAATTACAAAATTATTTTACCACCATGATGACATTGAATATTAATCAAGACACTCAGTTGCTTAACCTTATCAAAGTGTTAACTGGAAATTATGAAAAGCAATAAAGTAGAGATTTATCCAGGTTTTCCCAGCAAGACCCATTTCAAATGCTAAAGCAATAAGGAAGAGCTAAGTATGTGCCTTCCAATAAATCTATGATAGGACATAAAACAGTGAAGCATCCATGACATTCACATCAATAAATAATCACAATCACAAATATATTAGTTGCAAATTTTCTTACTATGTGCACGTAAAATAATACCCAAAATGTCACTTGGTTTTTAAGCAATGACAAAAATAATGTACCTTCCCATCATCAGTAACACCTCCTCCAAATGAATATTTAGGATTTTCAAGATCTCTCCAACACAAAATATCCTCTGATTGATCTGTACCCAAAAAATGATAATAGAGCTGATGATAAAGGTTAGCATTCGTCTCAGTCCCAGCATCTACGACTTCCCCATCTCTACAGTGTTGATTGAAATTTGAAATCAAGAAAACAATCTCAAGATCATCACTATAAATAAGTTATTAACAATATATCCTGAGACATAGATCAACTAATACATTTGCGAAAACCCAAAATTGTGGTCAAATAACAATTACAAGTAGTCAAACAATGAATAAAATTATCTTGATTTCTATCATTCTTTATGACCAGTAGTCAATATTCTCTCACAATTGTGAACAAACATATTTGACAAATTGAAATTTGGAAAACCAATGGAAAAAATTTGAACATAGGAGATTACTTACTTGGGTGCAGGATAACGGCTATAAAAGAAACCTTTATTATCGTGCGTCCAACTAATTGAGGAAAACTTGACCTGCAACATAACATTTACAACCATCAACTATCCTTTCCTATGCAAGTTTTAGTTCTTCGTATGGCAAACAGTGATACTCACCCATGATAAAGTATCAGGCTCAACATTCTTGTTCTTAATAAGCATTACTTTTATAGTCACCCAATCGCTACCGCTTGAACTAAGTCCATAAGCCAAGTACTTGCCATCTTCGCTCACCGACAGTGTGTTCAGCGAGACAGTTCCATCTTCACTTAAGGCATTAGGATCAAGCAAAACTTCTGGTTCTCCTTCCAAACTATCCTGAAAAGACAGACAAGACAATTGAATCCTAGAATCTCGACCAAACAATGTGTTAAAGAATTCATCTGAATATATAATTAGCTGCATAATTACCTGCACATAGAGGATATTTTGTGGCTGAAGGCCAGTGTTGTGGAAGTAAAAGTACTTATTGGCGCGCCTAAAAGGTGCATCATATCGTGGATGATCAAATAGCTTCGTGATCTTTTCACTAAGCTTCGATCTAGTTTCACATTTTTTAATTACAGAGTCTGTCAACTTAACCTGTTTCTCTACAAACTCTTTCACTTCTTCTGCATCAGGATCTTCGAGCCTTTAAAACAGATAACAAAATAAAACGTCTCTAAGATAATTGCCTCAAGAATTTTCTAACACGGACTTAATTCATCTCTCCATGCTATGACGATTTTAAACAATTTGCAACAATTTCGAATGATAAATACAAAAATCTATCCGAAATGAAAATAAAATCAAGCAACAAGAATTATCAAATAACTTCATGATACTCTCACTAAGCTTAGATCTAATTTCACATTTTTTTCTCTCAACACGGAATCCGTCAATTTAAATTGTTTCTCGACAGATTCTTTCACTTCTTCTGCATAAGGATCTTAAAAACGCATACTAAAAATAGGAAGATTATAAGATATTTACCTCAGGAATTTTCGAATGAAAAACAAAATCTATGCGAAACGAAAATAAAATCGAGCAACGAAAACAATTGAAATTAATTTCGCACCATCGATAAGGGTCGGAAACCTTAACACCATGGTAATCATCAACGACTGAATCGTCTCTGCGAAGAGTGGGATATTGGAGAGGCTCGTTAAGTACACCCGGTGAAGTCATGTTAAGAGAACAAAAGATATTTTGAATAAATGGTGAATGTTAGTCTTGTGGTGCTTCTTGTGATTTAAATATGGATAATAAGTCTAGTGTAGTAGTAAGTCTACGTGGTCAAATAAAAATAGAGGGGAAAAAATGTTATAAGGCAAGAGTTTTATATATGTTCAATTCATTGTTCCCTATTTATCTTGAAATTATTATTGATTTTTTTTAAAAATAAAAAATATATATATGAATGAATGATAATTATTGTAGTGACTGTGTATAAATTTTAATACTGATGGTATTATAGGTGAACAAGACTCGACCTTACTTGTTCACCTTGTATGGCCATATCATGAGTGGATCTGAATAGGGTAGTGTTCAGGTTCAAAAAACTAGACTTGGTTAATAGTTAGGATCGGATAGGGGTCAAGCATGACCTCACTCGACATGTTTCATAGTCACCGCATCATCATGTTTATGTGTGTCTTACTCTATTCTCTATACATTAATGATATCTCATTGATCGAAAGTATCATGATTTTCTAATTTTTATTATATATGCATGGTCAACAATGTATATACATATATCATTTTATATGTCAAATTACGTATACATAATTGTTGGGTTTAGGCTCCATCCCTATGTGGAGAAAGACACAATTGGTCAAAGCTCACTTGTCTCACTTAACCAAGTGGAGAGGTGGAAAGGGGTCACATGAGAAGTGAGTATAAAATCAGTTTAGGCAAAAGCACACAACAGAAAAGTGAGAGAGAATAGAAGATAACACAAGCCATAAGAACTCATAACATCTGTGGGAAATTCGCGACTGCGTCTTCATTCACTCTTAGATCATACTGTAATTTGGATAGTAGGTTCACATATTATGGTACTTCATTCAGAACGATTGGATTGTTGATAAGTCATTTGTGGGAATAGAAAACGAGTTATTATAACAGTTGTTTTTGTACAATTATTTTATTCTAATTTCCAAGTTTGTTATTATATGTCTTATTCTTGAGCACGATTTGTAATGTATTTTTAGATAATCTTGTATTCTTATTTTGATCATATTGAAGCTTTATTAATTGGTTTTTGCCTGTGTGAAGGTTTTCCACGTTAAAATTTATGGTCTCTTCCGTGATCTTAGTTGTTACTAATGTTTGTTATCGCTCCTCGTAAATTTTAGCAAGTTGGGAAATTATTATTTGCTATATGTATTCTGTTCGAGTTTTCATTGTTATTGTGTTGATTTTTCTATCAATAATAATAAGTAATATTAAGAATATTTTATCTAAAATGAGTATACATTATATTTAATCGATATTTATGATCAGATTAGCTTCGAGTATATGGCCGGGTCTGGATTCAAAAAATAACTCAACTGACATGTAAGATCAGGTAGGGAACAAGCCTTACCCAACTCAACTCAACTCATGCTCACCCTAGATGATGCATAGATATTAACTCAAAAAACATATTGAAACAACCTCTTTAGTTCCATAGTGCAAAGAAGAATGCCAACAAGATGTTCGACTAGTAGTATAAGACTATCTCAAGAAAGATTAAAAGTTCGATTCTTGGTAGTGACACTCATTAGAAATGACATTCATACATCCTAAATTAAATTAGTTCCATATCCGTAGTGAAGAGATATCATTGATAGTAACCAAAAAAAACTATAGAGAAGAAGGATAAGATGGTGCACTTAATTTTTTTTAAAATCAAATGACAAGATATTTAGGTGCTATTAAAGTATTAATAACAATTTTGATTCGTGAGTAGGATTGGCAATGAACCAAATGAATTGAACTTAAGTTAGATATCGAGCTCATTAAATAAACGAGTCGAACATGAGTTGCATATAGTTCAACTCGTTAGGTTCATAAATTGACTCGATATATAAATATATAACTAATTTTTATGTTCATTATGAATCATACATTATTTTTTATATTTATTGTTATTATATATAAGCAATATTATATTTATATATAAAACTTTTTCCATCATATTTCAAATTAGAGTTAATTATTTACGTTGTCCAAAATGACTCATTCACACTGAACTAAACAGTTAACAAACTTTAAACAAACTGAATTTGAACTATCAACATAACATGTATCAAATTTGAGTCAAATTTTGAACCAAACCAATCCCTATCGAGCTGAATTACAAATTGAGATTGAATTATAGATAATACGATAGGTATACATTTTTTCCTCATAAGATTGTCATAAAGTTTGTGTTTGTCCCTATAAAATGTATTTTTTTCATATCTCTTATTTTCTCTTCTTCATTCCTTCGAAAAGAAAACGTTTATTCAAATTACTATCGGTGAAAAACATACACCTCTAAAATTTCTTACGGTGAAAAACAGAAAACATGAGCATATAATATTTACGTTTATTTCCTTCATTCCTCCTTCACCCCTCCCAAAGATTGTGGGATATTTGGCAGTTACAAGAAGTCGATAATGTACAAAATTTCTCATGATATTTAATAAAATCAACTCTACATCAAATTTGCAAAGAAAGTTTAAATTAGAGACAGTAGCATTCTAACGCAGCCATCAAACATACCTATAAACTTCAGGAAGAAAAAAAAATTCAACAACTCTATAATTATTATAGAATATAAATCTTCATACTCACAATATATAAATATTAAATAATAAAACTTTATTACTTTCATGATTGTGATACATCTGAACGTTCAAAATTTCATAAGCAAAACAAATGAGTTTTCTATTAGGATGGGACGAAAAACTATAATGTAACTTATAAGAAAAGTTAAATTATGGTCTTCGGAATAATAATTTTAGAGATAGACTAGGATTACATAAAAAGCAAACGTTCTAGCCTATAGCTGTATCTACTAGCTGCAAGAAAGTTCAGACTTCAGACACAGAACTAGCTGAGACTATACGTACCCCACCAAAAATGGGACTACATAGCGTTGCTGAATATATTATTTTACATTACCCATACAAGTACAAAAACAAGCTAGAAATCCATAAACGACATACAAGGGTAAAACTATATTCTCATTCTCGAGTTTAATATAACTATTCAATTTTGTTTAAGAGATAAGCATAACCATTTGTATTTTCGGCTACTAAAATCTTAACTATCCTATTTAATATCTTTCTATAAAAAAAAAATTAAAAAAAGTATGACATGTCATAATTTTCATCACATGGATAATTTATCAACCAGAAAATAATTATTCTCTAACTTTATTACCCTGGGATAATTCAAATTAAATCTTAACAATAAAAAATGTTTATTACAAATATGGTTCAAAACATTATACATAAAAGAAGAGATGTATAACCTATGTAAATTTAATATTATATCTTTCTATCAACTATCCTTCGTATTTAGTAATTATAAATTCATCAAAAAATAATATAAATAAATAAAAATGATATAATTATTGTATATGCTCTAAACATAATTACTTAAAGCTCTTTTAATCTTAATCATCCCAATAAAATGGATTCCTACAAGTTAAATGGCACCATGGTGCTAAAAGCTTTTCCTCCATAAATGCCAAAAGTTCACACGTGTAACTTATAAATCAGAATAATATCAATTAGAACTACTACTCCAAAATCATAATAAAAAAGCATGAAAATCGGTATACATAATTTCTGTTAAGGATTATAAAAATGTTAAAAACAGCTACTCTAGTTGCATTTGAAACTCTAACTTGGTTTCCCAATAAGTTCATGATTAACGATATAGACATATAATTAGACAAATAAAGTGTCCTAGTGTATTGAGGGGGAAAAGGAAATAAAAACATAAAAATGGTCAGCATGAGCTGAACAATAAAAGTTTAACTCTTCCATAATACATACAAATTAAATTATATATCAAATTTATTTTGAAAATTTTGAAGATATTTAAAACCACTTGAACAAAAGAGAAAAGAGTTTATAACAATCGATAGACTGTAAAAGGCTTCTCAATTCAATAGACATGGTCATTTGGTAAAAGACATAACACAAAGAAAGCTTTAATATTGAATAAAAGTAAACACTGTCAGAAATCAATCATGAGCCCTCCCTCCTACGTTCAGAGAGGGCACGACCACCATAATATAAAAACATATTCAACAATAGGGCTGACTGGTCAGCCAAGACATTTAATAACATGAAATCGAAGAGTTTAAGAAATGAAATAAACGAAAATTCGAGTCTCGCCGATAATAAAAATATTAACATATTAATATTTATATTAATATTTGCTCATTGAAAAAGTAAACCATCAAAAAGAGATCAGATATATAAATTAGAGAATAATCGAAGAAGAGAAAATAAATAATTGCAATCTTCACGTTAAAAAAACTACAACATATTATTACATAATAACACTTGAAATTGGTGGGTAAAACATGAAAGAAGCCCTTGATCTGAAAACTTGATATCTTCACCACTTTAAGATTTTCAAAATAATTTTAAGCAACTCTTTTTTGAAAAGAAAGAACAAAGCCGTACGAACAATACCACCACCCTCTTCAAACCCTAATCAATATCTGAGACCCAGAAAATGAAATCCCTCACCACCTTCTAATCCGAAATAATAGAGAGTTTTTAAATATCATTCAAATGGACTAAATAAATGAAAAATACATTAAATCTCACTCTTTCATCTAAGACCTAAATGGCAGGTAGAGAGAAAAGATGACAAACCAAAGAGATCGATGTGATTAGGTTTGAAAATAAAGAAGTTAAAATATATGATTAAAGGTTTACAATACTAACGAAAGGAGGCATAAAACTGTTTCCATAAAAGGAAAAAGCTCAAGTAAAAAACACAAGAACAAAAGTTTTGGTAACAGAACTTGATCCTCATGTAGATAGTAGAACGGAACATGTATTATAACAAAATAGTTAATCATGCATATACCTACGTAGGTATAGCATGGATTCAGGTAGAGAGATTAAGTGCTATGAGAAATAAGTAAAAAATGAAAGTAAGAAGCTTTTGCTAGTCAGAAAAATATGAGAATATCTTCACGAGGGTTTTACAAAGAGAAACTAACACAGTTCTGTTGGCACTATACCCACCTCCATATAAAGATTACCATAACTAGATATCATTGATGGAGGTGGACAGAATGCCAAAAAACTTTGTAAGCAACTCTTTATTAAACCCTTTGTGAAATCAAACGGTGTTACTTCTTCTTAGAAGAAGATTCAATATATATCGAAGGATACAACACTCTCTCAGGACCAAACTCAAAACATGACAGAGAGAAGATAGATTGAAAAAATGGAGGTAGTGCCCTATTTATGATGTGAAGTAGGGAGAGAGTTTGGTAATAAAGAAGAGAGAGAACATGAGAAGAGGTGGGTATGATTAATTGCTTAATAAATTAAGGATTTAATATGTATACATTGAAAATCGTAAAAGTGAATTGTTAGCAAACCATCAATTATAATTAACTCTTAAATAACAAAACAAAAGTAATACAAATCAATGATTAATATTGTGCTGATATTATAAAAACTTTATACTAACATGACAGATTTTAAAAGTTAGTATCCTCTTCATTAATTGAGAGACAAGTGCTTACAAAAATAAAGGGAAATGCAACTTCTAATAACACTTTTATCCTTTTAATTATAATGAAATTAAGTTTTGCCACATAAAACAAGTACAAAAATATATATGTGTCTCTCCATTGATGGAGGGATATTGTTTATAGATTTTAAATTCATTAATTAATACTTGAGATGTTGATGTTGTTGTCAAGAGTGATAAAAAAGATTGATAAGCAATGAGATTGGATGGTTCATTCCTGAGAAGGGATATTTAGAAAGATCAAAGGATCATGATGAATGATCATAGTTGTTCTTTCATATCCCTAGTCCCTACACTCCATCTTAATGAAACCTACTCTTCTCGATTCTGCTGTCAATAAACGCACACTCCTCTATATGGCCACCATTCTATTTTGTTTTTTCCTTTCTCTACTTCAAATTAATATATCAAAATGAAAAAGACCATGCTAAAAAAAATTCTATTTTTAAACTATTCTCTAGCTAATTTGTTCATATAAATAAAGTTGCTATCTACTATATACCAACACATAACTTTTTTCTATTGATTTTTATTTTTATGTTACTCTCAAGAAATTAAATAGACAAAATATAAATCATGCTAACATAATTTTCAAACATATTAATTTCACCAATATTATTTCTTATGTGTATTTCAGCCTCATTGATTCTCTGTAATAATTTATAATTTTAAGTTAATTGTGGTTAAGGTAACAACTTTGGTTCAAGTGGTACATATTTGATTTCCCTTAAGCAAAAACTTGGGTTCGAGAGTCTTGTAGATAGAAAAAAAAACTCCATTAATATGAGGGTGGTGTATAAAATGCTTAGGAATGAATTCACTATTGTATGGCTAACCAACAATTACTAACCATTCCTGCTTCCTATAAAATTTCTAGATTAGTTTAATTATCCTATCATCTCTCTAAAACTAAAATTTTCATTATCACTCATAATAATAAATATTATACCTTTTATTTTTTTGACTTGTATCCTATATAATTTTTATTTATGAGAATATTATTTTGTGACAATAAATGCATTGTAATAATCGTTGCTACTGGTAATTTAAGCAATGCTAACAATATCTTTAACACGTTTTTATTAGAATTAATATGCTATTTATTGAAAAGAGATAGTGGACATGAGTGATTTATGAGGTGTTTGAGTAAGATTTAATATGTAAGGGGGCGATTTTTTCTATCATGTTTGGAAAATTTGAAACTAATATAATTTATTAATAGAAAACACAATAGATTAAAATATAAAAATAAAAAAAACCATTGATTTACATGAAGTTTTAAGGCGATTTTTTAATGTCTTTTAAACTTATGTAGTTATTAATTTATTGAATTATTTTCATTATTTGGTTTTAAATATATAACTAGTCTTATCTGTATTTGTAAATAATACAAATTATTAGGAATATCAAATTCTTCAAATGTGACATAAATAAGAATGGAGGGAATAGTGGTAATTAACATATATGTCACCTTAATAATAAGAACTATTTTTAATTTCTTATTATTGTTTAACAAAACTGTTAACCTAATATTTAATTGCGTTTGTTTAAAATTATTTTCAACAAAATCACATATATATTTAAAAAAAAAATAATTATAACCCGATGAAATGCGTTTGTGTACAAACTTGTCTATAATCTGAAAATATTTGGATATCCATGATATATTTTTAGTAATGTTAGAACTTTATATCCATAATGTATTTTCCAAAATCTATAACAATAAAATAATTTAATATATCACATTTTTTGTTACCTTATTTGAATCATTATAATTGATGATGAAAATTAATTACACATAATGCTTGATGAATTGAAAATTATAGTATTTACATAAAAAGGGAGGATATTCATTTCATTGTTAGAATTAATGGTTAAGATATCTTATTCTTAGAGTAAGTGAATCACCGTTCATAAATAATATTATGTCATTGTATAATTTGTAGGAAAATTTTAGTAAACTTATAGACTTTAGTAAAATTATATAAATCATCCCTTCATTTTCTCTCTTTATATATACAACTCCATCTAATTTATATACATATGTTACACAAACTATTGCTGTTGTAGAAGAAATGAATGTAATTTTTTAAACAAAAAAATGATAATTATAATTAAACTAAACAAAATATGATATATTATGGACAAAATCAAAATAGTATATGACTCAATACATATTCATCATTTTTGTTCAACACATTATAGTATAACAATTATTTATACAATAACATATCAGAATCATTAATGCATCTTGTAATGCCAAAATAATGAAGAGACGAATAATTTTATACTATCTGGATTTGTCTTAACAATATATCATATTTTATTTAACTTCATTATATTCATCACACTTTTTGTTTAAAATATCATATCTATTAATCATGTACGAGTAATCAGTATAATGTACATATACAAATATAAGTAATTTGTGCATGTTAAATAAAAGAATAATAATTTGAGTAATTTCATTAAATCTTATGAAATGTCAAGTCTATTTTAGTCAATATTATATAATATTCACCTCCTCCCATCATGCATCATTGTGGATATTTTCATAGACATACATAAGTATGGATATACTTACAAAAGCACATATATTTTCTTTTGATCTCAACTAGTAATTTGCCTTTCACACTAATGGGGACCATTACAATTGGCCTAATACACTCAAATCAATTCTAAATTTATGTAAACAATTATGAACCAAGTGTGAGGCTCCGAAACCCACCTTTTGATTTCATTGGAGGGACCTACTTCCCACTAAGTTAAGAATCCAAGGTATCAACTATTCAAGGGGAAGAAACTCAAAACCATTTCCATCTATGAAAAACTCATTTGACCTACTCAATTAGTCACACAAAGTATCCCGTTTGTTTTGGTTTAAAAAATGGTCAAACCTTTCAATAATTATACATTTTTTCTTTTGTACTATCAAAAGTATCATTCATATTTTTTGATAAGGAACTAATCACTTTTGAATTTCATGACAGTTTTTTCAACAAATATCGTTTTCAGTAATCAAACACTAAATCTTGAGAATTTAGTAGGGTCTCGTACTAATAGATCGGTAATAATTATATGATAACTTGACACCTCAAAGTTCCTTTTTGAATTGAATAAAAATGTGAGTGACACATTCACCAAGAAAAATAATTGTGAGTGACACGATGAAAAAGATATGCAATCTTCCCTTTTGTCATTCGATACGTCGCACTCATCACGTCCACATGGACAAACTCCCAATATATTCACAACAACAAACTCCCACACAAATAATTACCATGTCTTTCTTTATATGTGCATTTATTATACTGCCCCATTTTACTCTCTCTATTTATTGCTTCAAATCTAACCCTCCAACTATCATCTACACACAATTTAATGTTCTCTTACACCATTTTCAAGTTCAATCACGAAAGATAGAAACAAATCAGGATCCAGGAATATGTGAGGATGTCTTTTTCTTGTACATCATGTAAATGTTAACCAGTGTGGTGAGAATAATATTATTTAAGTCAAATCTGTAATTTTGTGGTAGAAAATACTATATTTAATATAGTGTGATTATATTATGAAGTGCAGGTGTAATTTATGTTTGATCTCAAGATGTCCTAAATATTGATCAAATTTAATATTTGAACTTGAAGTTGACCTTAAACTCGATGAAACTCAACCATATTCAAATTGTGTTATAATCTAACTGTTTCTGGTGAGGGGATTGGGTCAGATCCTGTTCACGGCTAACACAATCCTAACTCAAATAAAAAAGGAATAAGTTTGACATTAACATAGCAAGCCAACCGGTCACGTAAGGATTTTATTAACAAATATTCTAATGATATTTGTTTAAGAGATTTTTTTACTTTTGTCAAATATGTGCCTAGAGCACATTTTAATTTATCAACTAATCATTTTAGTTAAACTACAGTGCGTCACAAGACACATAAAAAAAACTTTCCTTAACTATGTTTTATTTTCTAAATGACTCAAATGAGTTATTTTCAGGTATTGTGTTGTGAAAACCGAATTGAACCACCTATGTAGTTGGTTGTGAAAGTTGATAATAAATTTTCCAAAATTCAAAGATAGGGTTTGAACAAAATAACATCCAAAAGTTATTTAATTTCAAGAATTGACTTTAGGAGATGCAGGAGAAATAACTTTCGTGCACTCTTTTAGTTTAACCTTTCAAAAAGGTTCATGCGCTTTTGCTCTCAGCTTTCGATGAAGCATAAGCTTCAACTTTATTATTGTTTATTTGCTTTATGAAAAAAATGCATTTTGGTGCAATGGTGGGGACTAGGTTTCTATTTTACCAACTAGTGTAATAGAGTGGGGATGTAATGGTACAAATGTAAAGGAGGGACATAAACTAAAAGGGTAAAAAGGATGTTTACCTTTTATCGTTTCTCTTGTTGTTGCAGCAAGATTTTAATGATAAATACGTAAGATTAATAATAGAAATTGGTCTAAACTATAAGGCATTCATTATGTTATTAAATACTATAGTGTGATACGATCCTATGGTCTATGAATTTAGTAGCATGCCAATTGTTAAGCTTAAATACCTCGTTGTCAATCATAACCTCAGGGACTTATAGTCATTTGTTCCATAAATCCTCGAGGTTATGAGTTCGAATTGTAGAGGCTCCCTCTCAGGAAACAAAATACTTCAGGAGTATTTAAACTTAATAAGTGACACATTCAGTAATTCATAGATCGTAGGATCGCATGGATGAGGTTTTACTAATAGGTCAACCTAAAACAATACCATTACTCACCTGCACTTGTAACTTTGGTCTTGCAAGACTTTCAAGGAATTTGCCATTAGTTTTTAAGTGGAGCCATTGGGTACAAAATTTTAACTGATTATTCAAAGAGTTTTATTTACTAACATAATAATTTAGTCAATTTTATTATTTATTTTTTAAACGCAAACGTAAATCCAATGCACCTTAAACCAAAGATTATTGGATCTTCATTGGATTGGATGAGTTTGAATCCAATAAGTCAAAAAATAAAAGATGGTTATATTTTTCATCTCATTGGGGACAAAGCTACTAGATATGTTTTCACTGTCAAAAAATACTCCTGCTAGATATGCTTTTATTCGTCAGACTTATTCACATGCATGCCAAGTTACGAACGCATATATATACTATTTATGTTGTTTCAATTTAATTGTTATTTAGAAGTACTAATATTTTGGCATTTTTAAACAATAAAAATCTATTTTACACAATTTTAAAGTTTAGGGATTGATGATGTAAAATTGAAAATTGTTTAGGCATATAGTAAATGAAGATTAAAAAACTCATTCCCCTCTCTTATTTTCATTTTGGTCATAGTAAAATCAAGGTGTATTAACTAATCATCTCATTTAATAATTGACTTAGTTTATGTGTGCTGTGGTAAAGTATAAACTAAAATGGTAGGGAAGGAGTAACAAATTAAGAAAAAAATGGATGCCATAAGAATTATCTGGGTCATTCTTTTTTTGGTACTATCAAATATATTATATCACATTTTTTGGGTAATGAACTAATCTCTTTCGAGGTTCGTGACTTCCTTTTCTAACAAGTGTCGTTCCCTAAAATCGAATCCCCAACCTTAGGAATTCAATGAGATCTTACACCACTATACGAACGCATGTTAAATTTAAAGAGAAGGTGATATTAAAAATTAGCATCTTATATGGTAGACAATGTTGAAGGATGTAGGGTACAATGCTCCAAAAATATCAAAAAGTGTCATGATAGTTATTAGAAACTGAAGAATAATTCAGTGGAGACAGAATGAACATGGGTCAATAATATGATCGATAATTTTGATTTTGAAATTGAGTGCCTCATGTGACTCTCTGATAGAAAAAGACAAGATGTTTGGCACTGATAACAAACATAATATAGGTTGAACAGAGAACCAAACATGTTTTGGATATGTAGTGAAGTATCTGAGGGTTTTGAACTTGGAATATATTGCTGGGTTTCAAAATTTAAATGATGAAGTCTATGTCGAATTATTTGATGTTGATGTGGGTGAGTCTCTTTCTGGTTCCAACCTCACGTGACTCTCTTTTTCTACGCGTTTCTTCTGGGGCTAATTAATGGTGTATGTGCCATGCAAGTTATGCTCATTATAACTAAGCCATAATTCCAATGCACACTATTTTGAGTAGTAAAATAATGTTCCCAAAACAAAAATGAGAAATAGATTTCACAGAATTACAATTCATGTGTGAATCTCCAGATATCTTATTAAACTCAAAGAAAGTTATACAACCCAAAAGTGACTAATTATTTACCAAGGTGTGTGGGCTATATCAAATTGATAATTTCATATGAGAGAAGTTATTTGGGTCCACCTAATAGTTGAAAACTTAGCTCTTTAATATCAAAACCATTCTCTTTTGGGCTACTACATTTGAACCCATGAAACTTTGGCCCTTTCTTCTATAAAATAAAGAATTCAAAAATATTTCTCCTTACATGAGATAAATTATTTTCCATAACATTATTTCTAAAATCAAACAAAACAATACATGTCTCATATTATTTTTACTAGCGATAGAAGATAATTTATATTCTAATATAAGGAAGAAATAGTTTATTCTCTTTTTCTAAATATTAATAATTAAAAATGAAAGCAATTTAATAGCCATGAATTTATTTTTGTACACGGTGTTGATTGAGAGAAAGAAAAAGCAAAATAGAGTTTGTGGAGGAAGAAAGCAAAGAAAAAATGAGCGTTGAATGGATTGAACTACCACATGAAATCTTAGAATCAATTTCCAAATTATTTTCTTTGTACACCGATTACCTCCGTTTACGCGCCGTTTGTCACAGTTGGCATTCCTTTCTTCCCAAAAACCCTCTTCACCTTCCACCTCAACTTCCATGCCTCATGCTTTCCCCACGCGCATTTTTCCACCTTCCCAACCACAAAACCCACCTCCTCAACCTTCCAGAACCTTCTAACGGAATCCGTTACTGCGGTTCCTCTCACGGCTGGTTAGTTATCGTTGATGAATCCCCTAACGTCCGTCTACTCAACCCCGTCACACGCGAAACTCTCCACCTTCCGCAACTTAACACTTTCCCTGACGTCGTTAGTTTCAGTTATTCTAATATCGGGAGAGAATATTTAGTTACGAATCCACGCGGTGGTGTACACGCGCTTAATTTGAGTCAGATGCGTAACTGTTACGTTAAAAAGATTGTTTTATCATCGAGCCCTTGTTTGCAAAGTGGTGATAATTTTGCTGCTTTTGCTATTGTTGGTAAAGGTCAACATAGTTTGGGTTTTTGCAAAAAAGGACAGAACTCTTGGGGTTTTGCTATAAGTGATGAAATGTATTGTTGGGAAGATGTTGTATATCATAATGGGTTGTTTTATGCAGTGACCAAAGAAGGAACAATTGCAGTGTGTGATATTTACGGTTATGCCCCTCCACAAGTAACGGTTATTCAGACAACAATACCGTTTGAATTTTGTGGTGATATTTACTATGTGGTGTTTTCTGGTGTGGATATGTTACTCGTGGCGCGGATTTTGGAACAGGAGTTCGATAACAATGACGATGGAGGAGATGAATATAATTTGGTGTATAGAACTGTGGGGTTTGATGTTTTTAAGATGAATTGGAGTGAGTTGAAGTGGGAGAAAATCGAAAGTTTGGGTGATCGGGTTTTGTTCGTTGGGGGGAATTCTTCGCTTTGTTTAATTGCTTCGGATTTTGTTGGGTGTTTGAAAGATTGCATATATTTCACTGATGATTATTCTGATTCTAACTACGATGATGCGTGTGGGAAACATGATGTTGGGGTTTTTAATTTATGGGATCAAAGTATTGAGTTGCTGCCTTGTTATCCACGAAATTCGTATTCTCGGTTAGGTTGGCCGCTACCAATTTGGGTTTCGCCGAATCCATGCTAATCAAGGACGCTCCACATTCTGTATGTTCAGTTGTTGTAATTATTTGTTTTTATGATATATACATCTGCTGCCTTGTTATCCACGAAACTCGTATTCTCGGTTAGGTTGGCCGCTACCAATTTGGGTTTCGCCGAATCCATGCTAATCAAGAATGCTCCACATTCTGTAAGTTTAGCTGTTGTAATTGTTTGTTTTGATGATATATATATATATATATATATATTCCTTCCTTCAAGATTGCTCTTGATTTAAGCCATATTATATGATTATGTGTAGCATCTTTGAAATGTAAATGTGTAAAGTTATTTTCATGTACATGATGATACTAAGGAATTGCAAATCTTAATGCAAATAAATGTGTGAAGTTATTTTCAATTGGCTTTTATGATTGATCCATTTGATACTATTTGTGTCTGTTGATTTAGGCCCTGTTTAGACTCTCTTCATTCTAAAGTCTAATTTCCAATGATAAGAACAAAGAACAAGAGACATTAAAAACTAGAGTCACCTTTTCAATTGGTGTGCAAAGTCTATTATTCGTTTCAGTCTCTGACGAATTGTGTCATTCATTCATGCTTGATCTAGGTATTTTGTTTAGATTAAATTTTTTGAGTTATTCAACATATAAGGTGCCTTTTTCACTAAGGCCATAACACAAACCAAAAGGGGTCTTCTTAGAATCGAACTCTTGCACCTAAAGCGAGAATCATACCCTTAAACCTAATGACCATCGAATATACCCAAATATAATGGATCACATTTGAGTTGTTCCAAACAAGAGTGTAAAAGCACAGAGCAGAAGTACACAAATTGCATTACCTAATCACACGAAATTAAGCTAGCTAGTAGCCATAAACCTTTGAAATATGGGATACAAAAAGTTAAAGCCTAAGAAGGAAATAGTTTAATCCTAGCAGAATCCAGGTAGATGATACCAATTCTCTATATAACATCTCATAATGTTCATAATAATAAGAGTAGTTACTCGTATCTATCATATTTTCCATGGTACTAATTTAGTCTCTAATAAATTTAAATTATTATTTTAGTCCCAAACTTTTAAAACGTAGACACATGTTAGTCCCTTGTTATCCATATTTGTTAACCTTAACAAAATTGCTGATGTGACATGTTAACTGCATACATTACCACACGTGGCGATTCTATGTTAGAAAATTTTGCCAACTCAACAAAACATTGTTTCGATTTTTAAAAAATAAGACACGAAATGATTGATGTCGTTTGTGTCATCTTCTTCCCCCTCATCAGCTCCAAGAAAAAACATTCATTTTAGTTCCTCAAGATTTCCCTAAGGGCCATATTAGTCCCTATTGGTGAATGATGAACTCTAAACCTGGTTTCCTCCACATTGATTTTCACCCTTGTCCGACCACTTAGGTTTCTATTAAAAGCAACAAAATCTCTAGTGCCACTCATAGAGGGTGATACTCTTTTTATTTGCATATTACTCATTGTTGATCCAGACGAAAGTCTTTCACTCCTTGGCATGTGTTCTGGTGTTGGATTTTTCTGTTTCAAGTCAAAAGAAGATGCATCACCTTCTAGGGTCCTAATCGGTTGGTGTGATGAATTCCATGTAGCTCGACTTTCACGAGGCATTGACATTCTTCTTGTAGCGGATACACTACAACACTGTTGCACTTGTGTATTATTTCCCCCCTCTCCTTCAGTAACAACGGATATGATCTTCTCCTTACTTCTAAGAAGAACATTATCTCTTTCGAGCCCGTGAGAGGAAGTGAATGTCCTTCCACTCTTCTGACCTGATACCATAGAGGTAGGAGTCGTCGTGTCTGAGACAATAGTTGGAGGAACAGCTGGCCGTTTCTCAAACTCGGGGTAGGAAGAAGATTGATTTTGTATAACCGCCGAGCTTGTTCCGACACCATTGGTTACCATGCCAGTCTTAGGAGGATATATGGAAGCAGGATATGTAGGAGATTCTTTAGCTCTGCTTCTAGCCTGCAGTCCAGGTTCCAAAAGGAGAAGGAAGCATTGGGTGATGATGCTTGTGATTATTCTTCTTTGCTCGTGATAAAACACTTAATTTGCAGGGCTTCTGCTCCAAACGTAGTCACTGCCATTTTATCACAGGTCCTGATTTTCTGAAGCTTATGAGGACTTGAATCAATAATGCATAAAAATATTGAAATCAGCATTGAAGAAATTTGTTCAATCAAAATAAATTAAATGATAACTTAGTATTAATAAGGATTATTTGTGGTGAAGAAACGTGGTTTAGTGTTCATAATTTCATTTATCAATAAGGACTAAAATGGGCTTTTCCTCGTAGCTGGTGAGGAGAAAAGTGATTCAAAACGATGTTGTTTTGTGTCTTAATTTTTTTTTTTAAGAAGTTTGAAATTAGGTTGTTTCACTGAGATGACAAAATTTTCTGAGTGTGGAAATGTTACATGTGTACTTAATATGTCGCATCAACAATTCTACGGGTGATAACACATGCGCTAACCTCGGTCTATGTTTTAAAAGTTGCGGACAAATGGTTATTTAAATTTTATTAGAGACTAAGTTGGTGCATATGGAAAACATACTGGACCTAAATGAGTAATTACTCTAATAATAATAATGTGTATAACAATCAAGTGAATCAACCAGCTTAGCCATCAATATTTAGTTTAAGCCTATGAAGGGGTAGAAGAACAGAATATGGATTCTGGAAATGAGGCAGACCCGTTATTAGCACACCCTTTATGTTGAGGATGGAAGTAACCAAATTATAAATCTTAACATTCTCAAGTAATGGTATCTTCCCTCAATCTTGAAAAAGTTTATTCATGGAAAATACACACAAAATCATTAACATTCCTTGATGTTTCGAGGCTCCCCAATCACAAGTCTTAACAAATAGCATCAGAGTCGTTAGTTTGGTTGGGACATGGTGGATTTAAGGAAGAGTTATGAATCTTCCCATGGCTATGTAATAACTAGACTTCCCGATGGTTGGAGACTCTCCAATCGTGGGTCGTAATAGTTTTGCATTCTGAATTTCTCATTGCTTGTTGGGTCAAAGAACAAATAGAAGTAAAAAAAGTATCTCTATCTTTTATTATCTTTTATATTGTAAAAATACTCATTTGAAGGTCAAAGAAAAAAAATACAGATATTAGCTGAGAAAATATCGTTGCTTATTTATTCTTGACATCCGCACACTATTGTAGACCTTCCTACATTTTTTTCTATTAATCTATGTTAGCATTTTGGGCACGCTTTTGTCTATGTTACTTGTAAAAAAGTAGTTTTTATTATTATAAAAGTGTAGGGACTACATGAATCATATTCGTATTCCCGGTTAGGTCCACCCTTTCACCAAAGGCATGTTGATTAAGGAATCTCATTCTGTATGTTTAGTTGTACTTGTTTGTGTTCATATGTATCTAGTTTACTATTTATTTAAGCCTCAAAGCATATCAAAATGGGGTAATAGATTACACATAAGCATGGTTGAATAAAATAAAAATAATGTTGTTTGCATCCATAGCAAGAATCATACAACTAGGCCAAATGTTCAATGTTGTTCCTTTACTTTTCATTTAGTTATTATTCATCACAACGATGTTGTCTAGAGTTCATTTTAGAATTCTAGGAATAAAGATCCAACTTGGTACCTAATCCCCCACCGAATATGAAGTATTAAATAGTTTTTGAAGATTTTGTTTATGGGACAGTTTGGTTCTGAAGAATTTCTTTTCACCAAATAGCGTTCCTCCTAAGAATTTGAACCAAATTGTATGAAGACCAAATTTTCAAAACAACGTGTTAAATATTTAATTCAAATTCAATTTTTCGAGAGGTTGTTGTCAAGATATCTTATAATTAAAAAATAAATTTCTGCTTTTGAAAAAAATACTGGTCAAGTGTTTAATAATATTATGATACAAATTTGACATAAGTACATCATTAGTAAATCACTTTTTACCCTAACTAAACACCATCTAGTCACTAATACCAAAATTTCCCCATACATAAACACAAGGATCATTTCTAGTATTGAAGAAAAAAGTTGATGTTTCTCATTTTGTTTTTAGTAACAAAAATGTTTTTTATTATAATTAAAATGATTAAGTATTATAATAAGTTATATTATCCTTTCTTTTTTATGATGTATGAGTTTGATATACTATTATTATATCATCTAGTGTACAATTTTAGCTGTCGTAAGACTTTGGTACATGACTTCTATAATGATGATTGTGCACTCGCATTTAAAACATTGTTAAAACATTTACCCATAATAGATTCATCTTTTACTCATGTTTGAATGCTTCAAACATGTGTATGCAATATTAATTGTCACCTTTTGTCCGGTTCTAAGGAAGGATTATAAGGTTAAGGTGATAAACTATTTTAAAAGACATTGTTTAATAAAAAAAGCAATCTGTGTTCAAAATTGTAAATTTAACCTATAAAGAAATATTGTACTTATTTTTTTAATATTCATTAAACAAAACATTCCTTTAAACACATGGACAAGTTTTAGAGAAAAAAAAAATATTAAAGATGTAAAAGTTAGATACCTTATCAATCATTGATATTTAATTATTATTAGCTTTTCATAAATAAAAAATAGAGTATAATATTTATATACTGTCAATTTAAATATTTATACACAGTCAATGCATAAGGAATTATTACTTTTTCTAAGTGTAGTAATATTAATTGAAAAAGAACTATAGTTGATGGACTAGCATTAAAAGAAAAGTTCACACTATTAATTGAATATAATAATGGAAAAAATATGTAAGAGTTTTTACACTATTATTTTATTATCCACAATTCATTTTTAATTATAATTGACTTTAGCAAAATAATAATTCAAATAAAGGATAAATAGCTAAACATATATAAATCTTTATATCGCTAATACACTTATAATAATATAATGATGATCTTTTATAAAGTTGCATAGATATTATATGGAAGAATACTAGTGGGGCCAGATAAATGCATTAAAATATCCCACACGCCACTTGGTATCAGGGACATATTTTGCTTAAGGGTCAGAACATGTAATAAAATATGAATGCGAAATCTGTACACTAATACTATAAAGTTTTATACTTATACATTTCATTATTCATCTTTCATTTAGATTATTTATTTTAAAAAATCAATAATAATTAAATATTAATAGTACATAATATAATAATAATAATAATGTATAAAACTCGTTACCAAGTTTTTCTCATAAAATATATTGAAGGAAAAGAAAAGTAGAAGGTGAATGTGTTACCCTAGTTGGTCATAGTTGAAGAGTAAGATACCATGCCACTCTTATATATTCCATCTCATAACACATTCTTCTTTCAACACACTGCCTCCACTTTCTTCTTTCGTTTCGTTCCTCCAATTCATTATGGTTGTTGAAGCATCATTCCAAACCATAGGCACTGGAACTCTGAATTTCAATCCAATTTTCAATGCTCCTGGTGTTAAAGGTAAACTAGTAACTGCACTATCTGAAAATGAAGGCACCGTTTATGATTTCATTCTTTCACTCATTCATCAAAAACCACAATTGGATTCTCCATTTGTGGTTCTAGATCTTCGTGTCGTTGTTGGACTAATGGAAAACTGGTCCACTAACCTTCCAACGGTTCAACCATTTTACGCGGTTAAGTGTAACCCTAATCCATCGTTGTTGGGAACATTGGCTGCACTAGGTTCAAGTTTCGATTGCGCTAGTAAAGCCGAAATTGAATTGGTTCTATCACTCGGTGTTACACCAAACCGAATCGTTTATGCGAACCCTTGCAAATCAGAATCTCACATTAAATACGCTGCTAGTGTTGGTGTAAATGTTACAACGTTTGATTCAAAGGAAGAGATTCAGAAGATAAGAAAATGGCACCCGAAGTGTGAGTTACTTCTTCGTATCAAACCTCCACAAGATAGTGGAGCGCGTGTTCCGTTAGGTCTCAAATACGGTGCGCTTGAAGAAGAAATTCCAGATCTACTAGAATCTGCTCATAACTCAGATTTGAACGTTATTGGTGTTTCTTTTCACATTGGGAGTGGCGGTGGTGACTCACGCGCCTATCATGAAGCTATTGCAGCTGCAAAAACCGTTTTCGAAGTGGCTTCACGGTTAGGCATGGCGAGAATGAAAATGGTTGATATTGGTGGCGGTTTCTCTAGTGGGACCCAGTTTGATGACGCTGCTTTTCACGTGAACGAGGGTCTTCGGGAATATTTCAAAAACGAAGAGGGTATTGTGGTAATTGGAGAACCAGGAAGGTACTTTGCTGAATCTGCTTTTACATTAGCGAGTAAAGTTATTGGGAAGCGCGTGAGAGGTGAAGTTATGGAGTATTGGATCGATGATGGGATCTATGGTTCTATGAATTGCATATTATATGATTCACAAACTGTCACGTGCGCTCCACTCGCGTGTAGCTCAAAACCTGAGGATCCAAGATGCAGAGAAGTGAAAACATATTCTTCAACTGTGTTTGGGCCCACATGTGATTCGTTAGATACTGTTCTAAGAGATTACCTGCTACCGGAACTGCAGGTTAATGATTGGCTTGTGTTCCCGAATATGGGTGCTTATACGACGGCGTCTGGAAGCAACTTCAATGGGTTTAGCACATCAGATATAGAGACCTACCTTGCATATTCAACTCCTATAGTGGGAGAGCTTCAAACTATGTTCTAGTCATTTTTATGTTCTAATTTAAGAACACCTGTCTTATGGAAATTGAAATAAGGTTGGGACAAGGTTTTAAATCTGGATCCACGGTCGGTATAAACTGATGTGTTAAACTTTTGGCAGTCATACTACAATTGCAATTTTGGCCACATCAACCACATGTCTCCTAATGTCTTGGTATTTTGAAGTTTTTCTGATACTTTTGTCATGTTGTACTCTTTACTTTATGAACAATGTCTGATTTATTCTTCTTAACTTGGAGCTAGTTTTTTAGGGAAGTAATTGTTAATTAAATGTCTCATCTTTATCATATAGTTCATCTTTTTTTCCCTTTCAGCAGACCTTAATTAATCTTGTTGTTGTATGAGTCAATGAGAAGAACTAATATATTGCCTTGATGTGATTCATTTACTTTGAAAGGAGCATTGCTATATCCTCTTACCTACAAAAAAGTTGCATATGTCACTTGTAATCCTATCATTAATAATTAAAGTATCTTATTGTAGAACATATCATCTTCTTGTAGGTAGGAGGATTCGTAGAAGGATATAGTAGGAGGATATATCATTTTCCCTTTCAAAGTTATAATGGATGGACAAATTTGATCATACTTAGAGGATGAAAACCAACATTTACTCTACTGAATATGATACTGAAGTGTAAAGCACTTCTGAAACAGTGATAACTGATAAGCATCATTGTTGAAACCTTTGGGTAATTGGGTCTGATGGGATAATTGAGTTAAGTTATAATGGTATATTATACATCTGATATATATGTGGAAAAGAATAATCAATACACATTTACAACGAGGTTGTGCCATGCAATCAGTAATCAGTAATTACAATTCACAGCCTATTAGATGTTTCAAAATTCTGGCCAAGGCCACTTTAACTTAATTTGCCAAGCGCCACCAGCGATCCATGTTCCTCACTTTTTCTAGCACGGTCACTCATTTCACATAGAGATTGAGAAGTCTATAGCCTATGTCGTTAGAGCATCGGGAAGAGTAGACCGCGAACCAAGTACTTTCCCTCCAACATCTGGGAAAGACTCAAATCCCGGTAAGGCGCTTACCTTCCCATTTGCATCTATACTGATGGGATATTTCATTAGGTGACCAAGCAATGGGGTAAATTCGTCAGCCGTGTAATTCTTCCAGTTGTCTTCGGCAATTTTGTTCACAGTTTTTACACAATCCAAACTTTCAGGATCCTTGAAGCAATCATTTATGATCCCCATGTGTTCTGCCCACAAGGACATTCTATAACCATATACCTGCAAATCCGCAATCAAATGAGTCCTTGTTAAAGTAAACTATGTAGTTGTATTTACACTTTGCAGCGTATGATTTTATGAATTATTATACCGACCTGACCATGTGGATGTCCATTTTTTTTACTCCATGTATGATGGGGTTGATATGCACCCATTGCTATCTCAGTGTCTCTTGATCCTGCCAAAGATCTTTGATTGATGTTGGCAGAACCAAGCATCACATATTCATCATCCACTATCATTCCCTTGGCGTGTACATAAATCATAAACCGTTGGAACTTTTGTGAAGCTGAAACCTGCTGATCATTACAAAAAGATTTAGTTGCAGAGTGTAACTAAACCAATATCGGTGTTGAAGGTATGCTCAAAGATAACCGAGGCCGAGGAACAAAAGAAAATGAAAAAAATCCTGTTTATAGATCACATATAGGCAGATTCCTCTCATATATGCTTGTGACAGAGTTCAAGTATAGGTATATGCCCAGTGAAAATTAGATGGTGAAAATGTGCAAATATGAAGCTGTATATATACAGATAGAGGTATGAAATGTGCAAAATGCATAACTAGTACAAGGAGCATATAGTAGAGATGGGTATGGATCACTAACATAAAGTATAAATTTCATCTAATACATGTTACATGGCTAGGTCTTTGTGGTTCATTCTGTTAATAATGCACCAGAATTCAGAAAAATATTTTCAATAATTACCGTGTCACCATTATTTGTAGATGAATTATTTGAAGTTGAAACATCAGTTCTAAACTTCTCTCTGTTTCCAAGACAGTAAAAATTGAGGTAATCTTGTGGATGGCTATTGTCAAGATGCATAGATTTTAACTCCCGAGCAATGATTTTGTACATCATTTGCATAGTTTGTCCCTGGAAATGTGAACGAAATTATTCTTAAATGTCTCTATGCTATGCAAAGTTTTGAACTACAAATTTTAGACTATACTACCTGCCAAAAGAGAATCTCTTGCACTGAGACAGAAGAAGGGACACCTTCAGGCCACAATGGGATAACAACATAAACTGTAAATCTCTCCTTCGACCTTATCTTACTGACTATCTTCAGTGCCAATTCTATCGGAATTATGTTATCCGCACCTGACCATTGAATGGAATATATGATAATTCAAGATACTACTATGAAACAAAATTAATGAAAAGATCAACAAGGACAATCAAGCCTTATCCATCAGGTAGGATGTAATGAACAAGATCTCCTTGAGGTAAAACAGCATGGCCAATTATTTTGAGGATTTTTCAAATGAGGTATACATTTAAGGTAACACATAATCATTTTGAGCAAATTTGTCATTAATCATATGTGTTAAGCAGTTATTCAATTCACACTTTGAGCAAAAGACTGTTATTGCTCTAGAGCTACAAGTAGAGAAGCATGCATACTTGACATACTAAGTACTAGTCATAGCCTCATAGGTGCCTAAACATTAATAATGAGCAATTAAAGTTAAGCAAATGCAACAAGTTACATGAGTAAACACCATTATTCTGAAAAAACCTGCTTCTTTGTAAGATGGCCAAGCAAAGGATGATCCAATGAAATATTGATTCTCAATATAAATAAAATGTTGAGCAGATCTAATCGCATGTATGTATGCTGTTTGAATACTTTTGTCTATGACCAAATTTTTTGCACAAACAAGGTTCTGCAATGAAAAGCAATAAAATAGAAATTAGTGAGACAGGGAAACCCAAAGGCTATATTTATTTATAGACCAACTCGATCTTGGATAAAATCATCTTATTAAAGATTTAAAGTAACCTGAGCCTCAGCTTCAAGTACATCCTTAGGAAATCCTTTCAAAGAACCAGAATCAATGGATCTAAAAACCTACGAATAACATGAATAAATATCAGTAAACAAATTCAAGGTTGAAAGGGGACCAAAGCAAATCGAAGTTTTACTTTTATGGCAATGAACTGGTCACCTGAACATTCCAGTTTTGAGGATCATCTTCCTTTGAAACCCATAATTCAGGATCATCATTTGGAGTTGATTCAGAAGGACTAAGAATCCAAGAGATGCGTTCTAACTTAATCAAGGAATCATCATGCCAGTGAGATACTCTTTTGAACCTTTGACCCAACTCAGACCATTTGGAAGCTCTTTTCCAGCGCTGCTCAAAATTAGTGAGTATATCATATGCAGCAGGGCCCTCAATTTTGCAGTGTAAATCATGCCATGCTTGCCTCGGACCCTTGGTTCCAGCCTATTATTAAAGTGGAAGATAAAAGAAATATCAGTTGGTAAGTGTACACGAGCCATGTGAAGTGCCAATAACATCCTTAGATTTCTAGCATGGGATGAAAATTTTCTCTCGCGACCTTTAACACATAAACAACTAAACATATGCCAAAAACAATGCCCGCAGAAGAATACATTTGTTAAAAAGGAACTGGAAAGTCTTGTTCAAAAGAAAAGGACCTATCCATGTAGGTTTAGGAATGTTCATAACTTCTAACTAATGTATAAGTATTCACAAAGATAATGAACTTACAGAAAACGTGGGATTGTGATAATCATCCTCATAAATAGTGTCAAGATCACGAAAAATTCTATGCTCAGGTGTATCATACCGGCCATCACATAGATCAAGGCCACCTATAAATGTGGTTATCTTCCTATTGTTGCCATGCCCTTGAGTATCCACAATCACACATTTCTGATGATGCGTGAAGAGGGTTCCAACAACCTGTAGTTTGAGGTACATGATATAGTCAAGAGGTATTTCGATTTTTAAAAACCAAAATAATATTTTCCTTTATAAGATCCCTGTTGGGATTCACAAAAACCAATTATTGATTGTTAGAGAAACAGTTTTAACTTTTAAGTTTACATATGCCAGGTATGGAACTTGTGCACTATAACATGAAAGGGTGCCCAGTAATAACACATCTATGAAAAGATTAAATGAAGTTTTTCCTCTGCATATATAAAACTAGAGTAATCTTATGCAAATATTGAAAGTGTGATCAAATATAGAGAACATTTTTAACAGAAACATGAAATGATCAGGGAAAAATACTAAACAGTAGTATAAAGCATGCCTGCTGCTTGAAAATGCTAAGCTTACTGCTCGCATATCGAGGTGACAGCACACAATTAACTGAAGAATGCTTGAAAAACTTTCGAGTTTCTTCATCATGAGTTTGCATTACTCCAGTCTGCAATCAAAGTAATCTTTAGGATTATCCAAAACATAATTCGGCAGAAACTTTAAACAAGTTAAAAAAAAGCTGGATTTCAACTTTTTTTCCAGATAAAGGTTCAAAGTAATCTCAATCAAACAAACACATAAATGTGAGTAATGAACTTTTGTATATTCACCTAATTTCAACCTTTTTTTCCTTAATAAACAAATGCTCTTAGTGAAGTACAACCAAGTAAACATAAAATTGTGAGACGCGATTTTTTCTGCATAAAAAGCCTGTTTTTTAAAAGGAAAAATGCCTAAATGATTATGAATCTTGAATGTGCAAGGCTCACTAAAAGTAAAATAACAGCAAAATTAGTAATGTGAAATCCTTAGTATAAAAATCCTGAGTTTCATGTGGGTAGTTCACTTTTTATTGTAATTTATTAGGAGGATATAATATGTTTGAAGTAACAGGCTTAATGTAAAAAATAATAATGAAAACCAACAAACACATGAGTGAACCTAATCTATTTTATTTACAATCTAGGGTCGATTAACTAGTAAAGTTGACTAAATTAGTAACAAGTTTATTGAGAAAGTACATTTCAATCTTCAATAGATCACTTCCACATAAATACTTACCATTTATTGATTCTTTCCCTATGCTCTAACTGATAAATTTACAATGTTAAAATGCTAGCATTGTCCATGAAAATATACTTACAGTGTTAATTCCAAATTTACTGTGAGAAGTTTTATCATCCCAAACCAAGAGCAAAACTCGTACACCTTCTTGTGATTTGTATTTGAGCAAATCCCCCAAACTCAAATTCCCACCACTAGGCAATGGCTTTGTTGGTTCTCTCACCAATTTCACCTTATGATAAATTGACCAACCTACAATGTATACCAAATGATGCGCTTCCAAAATTGCATGACACATATCTTCCCAACATTTCCCTTGTTCAAACACAACCCCTTCATCCAATTCAATCTCCGGTAACATCGAATCCGGAACATGCGCGTCCTGATACAGCGTCACCGAACCTCCATGCCGAACCGGAAAATACGAATCCCGAACCGCAAAACGATCTGGATCCACGATGTTTTTGTAGATAGGACTATCCTCACATCTAGTGAACTTCATTTCAAGCCAAATTGCGCAATCCGGTTTCGGCGGTTTACCGAATGAACCGATAATCGGAAACCAGTCGGAAAGAGTTTTTCCGGTGAGGATCCTCTCGGCAGAGATGGTTACAACTCCGATCAAATCAGCGCCGAACATGTCATTGTCCTTGACGTAGAATTCAACCTGAGAAGAGAAATTATTACTTGTTATTTTGAATAAGATGACATAGTTTTAACTATCTTTTCAGTGGTTTAAATTGTGGTCGCGGTTAATGTGATTGTGGACATTGCCAAGCAGATTGCGGCAAACATATTGTTGAAATTGATGCCGTTGTGTTGTGATCCAAATGCGGTGCAGTTATGTTGCGGTCACATCATTGTGAATGGATATCACACCGCAATTGCAATTGCGGTGTGATGTGTTTGCTGTTGTCATTTCATTTAGCTCTCTTTACGAGTTGATTTTTGGAAGAAAAAGGCAAAATCATCTCATCGGTTATAAAACTCAACTTGCAAACACACTGTTCCGATTTTAACTCATTGACACATAACCCAACGGCATTAGCTGAGAATCATAGAATTATTTCTAACCTGAGAGGCTGGGTGAGCCAGAGAGATATTGAAATGCTCATTCCACGTAGGATTCTGAGAATTAGATATGACACGTGTGCGTGCCACGGTGGCACCGGAGAGACAAACGGTGACGTATGGATCACTCGTTATAATCTTGCGTTTTTTCCGGCGACTACGGTTCCTCCTTTTTCCGGTAAACGAAGCGCTACACGTATTTAGAGCAGAGAAGAATCTACGAAACCGCTCCGAAAACATGTCCATGTTCGGTAGAAAACGAGCCTCCACGATATTCAAATCCAAGGTGCCGTGAAGATACACGGCGTTCTCCGATTTGCTATCACCACCCATCTTAAACCACCGTTAGATTTAACAGCTTAAAATTTGACAGAGAGAAAGTGTGATAGGAGCGTTTGAATAACGCAAAAAGCTTTATTCAAACGCTCACTATCACAGAAGGCATGGCTGGGTGTTACTGTTTCATCGTTATTTATGTTTCAAAATTCTGAAACCGAAAGCCACGCGCCTCTCTGGTAATGAAAAATGGTACTAATAGTAGTTAATAGAAAATGAGGTAGATGGGAATAGAAGGAAATAGAAGGAAATGCACATTCTCGTTTTGGTTTGGATCTATATTTAACATTGAGAGCGCGTGGTGATGGTAAACATGATTCAGAGGAGGAGACATGTTACATGTCCTATATCAGTTACAACTAACAACAACTTTGGGTGAGTCCATACCCAACATGTTATAAAACTATATTTTGGTCTTTCTACTCTTTTTGGCATGTATTCAATGATTTTTATTTCGTATTATCAAGTGAATTTTTTACCTTTTAAATAAGGGATTAATTAATTTCGAAGTATGTGGATATATCTTTCAACAATTATTATTATCGAGGGTGAAAATCTCCTATACTCATTGGTGTCTCCAATAATATGTCAAGTCAATCAAAATGCATTACTTAATCAGAATTTTTTTAAATTAATATTATATATTATTTTAAGAAATATTATTGGTTAGGGACATGAGAACATTGTCTTTTTTTTATGACAGAATATCTTTATCCAAAAATAGAATCATTTATCTTTTAATCATCTTATATTATTAAGTTTTTGGATAAATTTTAATTAATAAATAGAAAGGAAGTGGGGGATTAAAAATAATATAATTTATTGTAGAAGAAGTTACTTATACTTGTAACATTATTGAATGATCTATTTATGTCAACTCTGAAAAGGCATATATATTTTGTTTTAATGAGTGAATTGAATTATAGTAAAAAATTAGTATATAAAAAGGGTGAGCCCTAGGAGAATAAAATGAAATCTATCACCAAGAGAACTAATTCTCCTATTGCTGATTTTAATTATAGATCCCCAACAACAGAGTTTCAGATTTGTGATGCTGGCAAAGGCAATGATTAAAGGGTCTAATTTGCATTCCTAAAATAACTGAACATAAACCAGATGCTCTTGTTAGGAAAATCTCCCTTTTCAGGAAGGTGGCTGCACAAACCAAAAGATTATTGGATCCCATTCATGATCACTTCATTTCCAACATTACAGAGGATATAGATTATGTCTTGGACCATTCCCATGTTGAATATACTGTCCCTTGTGGGTAACTGATTTTAGAAAGCTAGCCAAGCAATAAAGGATACTATAGGAATATTATAGTTTATACATTTATACTCATGCCAATCCAGTTCTGACCACTACCACTACGCTCTAAGTACATGAAAAATGTTAATATTGTCTATTAAGGTCTTTAACATTATTTCCAATTTTAAGAGTGTTGAATTTTTGTATTATTAATAATATTTTTTCACCTTTGGAATCAGGAACTAATCTCTTTCGAGATACATGACTGTCATTTCCAACAAGTGTCACTCACAGAAATCAAACATTTGACATTCTAGTCATTCTGTGATCTGGTGGGACTTTACATCACTAGACCATGTATAGCAGGAGATTGTTGAATTAGTGTATCTTAATATAAGGCAGAGGGGCAAATAAGATAGAAAACATTAATGTTTCTTTTAAATAACAGATGATAATTAAATTGGAATGAATGGAATATTATTTATTACGAAAAGTATTATAGATTTTTTATATGAAAACGATCATTCGCTGCAGCTTAGTGATTGGATGCGTTATTTGTGGCGCGCATTGAGTTGAAATTTTCTTTAAAAAAAAGAATAAGATGGTGTTGTGTAGTGAAAGATTGGAATAAAAAATATTTAGAGTTGTGCATTGCAAGAAGGTGATGTTACTAAATTATTATTAGATATATTCTGAGAAAAGGAGCATCATATGCATTGGGCTAAACATAGGCGTTATTTGTGGCCAGCATTGTGATGAATATGAATATTGTTTTTCATTAAAAAAGAAGAAGATGCTGATGCTGCTGTTCTCTACTGAAATATTCCAACAAGATCAACTTATTTGTTGTCTCAGTAAGATAACCACACCACATGTTCATACTCTCACTCTCTGACTTCCTCAAACCTGAATAATGCTATATCCTCATACTAATCTTTCTATCCACGAGAAAATGACATATGTTACTTGGAAACCAATCACTAATAAATAAAGTATCACCTTATGACACATGTCATTTTTTTGTGAATATGAGTATTTAGTATAAGGATATATTATTTTCCATTTTTTTTTATAGTGTTTCATACCACCTTTTACACTTAGTTATGGATGCACACAATTATGATTAATGGCATAATTATGTACATTGAATGATTAATAAGTTAGTAGCGTATAAAATATACAGATCATGTCTGTGGATTGTTAGAATAAACACAAGTATCTATATATATATATAATAATGTATGAACAGTGAGTGATATATTAGAATTAAACTGTAAAACTTTTACTTACATGTGTAAGGTAGAATTATTCAACACTATATACATTGAACTAGGAACCAATATTTACCTTCCTATCTTTTGATCTAAATTTCATACAAACTAGTATAAAACTACAAAAGCTTATCCAATATTTACAATTCTACATTATAGCATGTTCAAACAAAAAATATTTACATACAGGAATATACTTCAACACCTTGTTTCCTCATCAAAAGCAAAGGTTGAGACAAGTTCGAATGTATGAGAGAAGTGGTTCCACATTGAGAAAATGTTCATGATCTAACTCAAAATGGGAGGAACCGTTCTAACCATCATACTCTGAACAAAAGACACCATCTGCAAAACAAAATTTAATTCAAACAAGGAGCCAGACATTAACAGAAAGACGCGAAAATAGAGATATCTAGCCGAAGTATGATTCACATATTTTGTACACCAGTTTCTTCATGTAAACAAATTTAAATAGCTGCCACCTAGTTTCCTATGGAAGAATTTGACTTAGGTGAGTTAGATCTGAGAATAGTATTTTATGTATGATCAGAAAACACGGAAGCTTATTATTCGATCTAGATTATAACATTATAGATTAGCATTAATGTCTAAGGTTCAGTCTTAGCCTTGGTCGAAAGTTTAAAAAGTCAGACACTCGGTGAGTAGTATAAAGTTGCATTCATTTTGTCTTCCTGCATTTTGTGATTGGAACACCCTGGTTCAATCATGTACCGGGCCTAGACTAAATTACTATCCAGATATGAAGCCAATGTATCCACCAGAGTTAGCATGTAATCATGGAGATTAACTGATAGAAGTGAGAACTACAGATATATGGACTCGAAATCATAAAGCAGAATATGTTCTGTTCTTACCGAAGCAAAACCGATGCACATTATACTTAAACCAGGAAAATTTAGAGGTGCCCTTTCAGACAGGAAGAGAGCTGCAAATTGAGAAAGAAACTGCTCTTAGTAAATTTCATTAGTAATCTGAACCTAATTTGGGGCATCGTGGCATTCCTCTCACCAGTTAAAGGAGTGAAAGCTAAGGGAGAAACTATACGCGCAACTGAACATATCCCTGAAATGCAACCTTGAGCCTTTCCCTGAAAGAAGAAAAGTGAGGGGTAAAATAATTGAACAGATTCCAACCTCTCTACCATTACTATATAATCATACTGTTATCATGATGCTTACTCATAAGTACCAACTTGTTTACACACAATACTGTTATCTTGTGCAAATCAATGATGAAGAAATCTCCTCTAAGATCCGATTTACCAATTTCAATTTGAGTAATTTCCATTACAATTATGCAGTTTGAGTAGTTTCCATATTTGTAATTAGTTACTCTTTATATTGGAACAACATTTTTGCATAAAATGTAGAATATATGTGCGCTATAGAATAAGTGAATAACCATAAATTTCACAGATAAAAATGTCTATTAACAGCCAATGTGACTTTCTTTAACCTAAAAATTTGCAACAACCTTCATGTCCTATACATTGATTCAAATGTACTGGTTTTGCTCATCCATCACAAAATAAATAAATCGCACACCGAAACAAGAAAAATAACCTATAAGAATTATTTGTCTTCACATTAAACTGATAGCAATACCGTTGATAATAGTATAGTCTTATCTTAATATAAGTATTTTATGCAGAGACTTTATTATTTCAATTTTATCTGAAGTTAGAGGGAGAAAAACCAATTATAAATCATCTTGCGCATAGCATGGAAATATTATCAGCACTATTAACATGTATATGATACCTGCTCATGGGGACCAACTTCTTTAGACACAATACTCCTTATCTGCAATATGCAAAATTAATTACTCAAAACTATGTCCTAAACAGATAATTCATTGCGTCTGAGGGGAGAAAACAATTATCCGTTTAAAGGATCATATAGAAAGATAAAATAGGGAAGAAACTCACACAGGGCTGTGCGAAAAAGAACAATATTGCAAACATTGCAGCAGCATAAGAAACCTGTCAGCGTTCTCATGTTAGCAATTATACAACACAAAAATTAGGGGGTTTGGCAAAGAGGGGTATTAGAAGCAGAACCAGCCTCAAATAATAAATAGACTATAACAAGATTGACTTATAATTATACCACATTGACAAATAATTAACATACGCGAACTTGAAATTAGCAAAAGACATACCCAGAAGGACCATGCTATGCTGTAAATGAACATCTGCATTACATTCCATATAGATAATTTAGAACTTTATGAATGAATTATTATTTTGTGATTTCACGCCTTCACGGAAAGCAAAATGCTTACATGTATGCAGTGGAAAAAAAGTCCAATTGAGAGAAGCCTTGTCTCTCCCAGTGTAGGAGCCAAAATGGGCATAAGAATAAGCTGTGAGGACCAATGCTTGATATTTAGGTTCACACTTCACAATATACTCAAAGAATTTGAAGATTTACGAGACGAAAATATGCAGACCAAATATATAAATGCCTAAACTACCTGCGACACACTCCCTGCAATCCCCGAAATGACCATCAAGTCAGCAAACTGATTCTTGTTAAAATGAAACTGAGCCTTTAAGTAATACTGCATGGGGGAAAAGGTTGTTTTATCATGGACTTGTCAAAGAAAGAATGCAATAATAGATTTCAGACAAACTTGGATCCACAATGAAAAAGATAAAAGATCCGAGAAAATTAAATGTCGGTAAACTATTAGGTAGAGGGATCCAGAAGCCCAGAGAAGAATATGGCTTCGATAAGCCAAGAGAGATATGATGGGTAAAGATATATACATATATTATGCTCGAATATTTGACAATTTGGCGTGAATCTAGAGAACCAGATTCAGCCAATAGTGAAGCTATGTATGATGTATCATCATCATCATCTCAAAATCCAAAATAGTATGAATAAGCATCAATGAATGCCCTAGCTGTGATATAATAATGCATAAAACTTTACCAACATTGAAATATATGAAATCTAAACTATATGATAGAACTCAAATAAGAAAGGAGAAAATCATAAAATACCATCAATGAACCATTAAGGCCAGCATCTGCAAGGTTGCTGAAGAATGCAATAATTGCTGCTTGTGTAATAGTCAGGCTGAAATTTTGAACATGCATATATGATTATAATGCAAAAAACAACAACCATGTTTGTCAACATAAAATGTTATATAGACATATCTAATGTAGAACACTTGCTCTTTATATGAATGTTCAACACCAAAAGTGGAAAGAAAAGTAAACATCGACGTCGTTAATTACACTATGCACCCTTCTATTCAGAGGCTATACTTACAGGTTAATGTAATTACAATTTATTCCCTTCCAAAAGAGTCAAGTGTAATGGTAAATGTGAGTCATAAAGGTGGTCTGATGGTGAAGAAGAAGGTCGTAAGGAATGAAGTGAAGGAGGTTGTGGGTTCGAGTCGCACATCAACAAAAAATGGGAGTTATAAGGTGATTTGATGGTAGTGAAGGAGGTTGAGAGTGGTGGTTCACCCACAATAAAATATTAACATACTAACAATTGCCGATAAAAAAAAAATGTAATGGTATAAGTATAATTAAGGGTCTTTTAGGCAAGACTCACTCATGCTATATGTGTTACAGCATCTCCAGCAGTATCCTTAACAAAATGAGGATAGTTCGTAAATTTTGGTACCGATGAGACTGATACGTTCTTGTCCATAAATAGAGAACCGTTCTCTAATTAGAGCACGAAGGGGATAGAGGAAGAAAGTGCAACGACTCTATTTTCTTTCATATTCAGAGAAAGTGATATTTAACCGCTCTCATTAAAGTGAGCTTCGTTAGAAGTACAGAGTAAACAGTTAAAAGTATTCGCTTGAATGAGAACTGTTAAAAGTGTAATTTCAATTATTTAAGGATGTTCGGTTTAGTGAGCGCCAAATAAAGTAGACAAACAGTAGGGTCAATTTAAGGACAAAAGGTGAATTGCACCAAAGAAATGAAAAATAGAAAAGTTGCTTAATATACTGAAAAATGTGAACAATTATAAAATAAATTATATGACCCCACAGAAAATGGGTTGCACCACTGAAAAAACTGCTGGGAAATGCAATGACTTGAAATTTATTAAATGAACTAACATGACTTGTATTATAATGTGTTGGGATAGAATTTGTGATTTGCTAAAAAAAATTAAAAGCCAAAAAATGAAGCATAAATTATTGAACAACTTATAGCTTTTATAATGTTTAGTTATTGCCATACCTACTATTGAAGAAGGAGGTTAGATCATTCAAAGAACGCAAAGCCTTAAACAACTGCGTATCGCTTTTCGGCTTTTCACAATCGATTTTAGCAATAACTGCAGGGTTTACATGTGAAATGAAAGGGGTACAAAGGTTGTGATCGATAAGTGATTCCCGAAGAAAAATTCGCATGTACACTGCTCCAATAACTGCGACAAGAGTGGAAAGCTATTCGTGCAAAAAATGAAAATATAGGGATTAAATTGCAATTATAAAGAAAATGAAGAAAGAGATTTGGGTGTAAAAGTAAATACTTGGAAAGCAAGGGGGGTAGATAAGAAACGAGCTGATAGGGTCCCACAAACGAATGCGGCAGAAGCTATTCCTGAAATTACTCCAAATGCACTTGCTCGTTTTTCTTCTGTAACGTTATCTGCCTGGGAATTAAAAAAAATCATAAATCCTTTTTATTTTACTTTCTAATTATAATTTAACTTAGTTGATATTTATAAAATAAATCATTTAGTTATAAATTATGCAGGTTGATTTATAAGTTATATTTCACATTTAATTAGATATGGCAAAAGGACATTGCTCACGGGCGCACTCGTATATCCTGCATTTTTGTGTGGGCATGACATATAAATTTTGCTCATTTGCCCATTTCGTAGGCCCTTTTTGTCTGCCAAGTTTACGGTCATATCCGTTGGGCATGCGGGCGACCCATAAACATAATTTAAGGAAAAAGTAATAAAGTTTTAAATAATTATGATCTAATGTGTTTTTTAATCTCTAAAAAAATTGTAATCTAATGCGATTTGTTAAGCTTTATATAAAATATCAAAAAAATTGTTAATTTTTTATCTTCAACTACTTTATTTAATTTAATTTCATTTATTATATGAATTTTTTATTTTTTTAATTATTCAAAAATACTCGTGGGCCGCCCACAAGTCCGTTTTAAAACGAACAGGACATTAAATTTTATCCATTAACTAATACAAACATGTCTGTGTCCGCTTACATTTTTACAAACATTTACTAGCACAAGTTGCCATCTCTACATTTAATACTAGGTGTTAGATATATGGAAATGAGATTGATTGGCTTTTATTATCTTTTTCTTCCCACTTTACTATTCGAGTCTCTTTTAACAATTGTTTAGGGAATTCAGTCTCTCAAATATAACTAAATGAAAAGTTATTTTCAAATACGGAAAGCATAAGTTCTTTATCAATAGGAGAAAATGGATCTTTTTCAATATAGGAGAGTGTATTATTAGAGGAGATAGTAACATGTGTTATTAAAAAATATTTATGGTACATATTTTTTATTTTTTAAATTATTAAATTAATCTAGGCCTCATTTTAATATTGAACTGTCCAATATTTGAGAGACTCAATTACGATATTCATGATTATACAGAAGCAGACTGAAGTTATCTCTTATGGATTTTTAAGTTAATTTTATCTTTAAAAATATCAATGTTGTGAAACCCGAGCCGGACATCAAACCGGCAGAGGTCCCGTATTAGGTTTAACGGGTTTAAACGGTTAAACTGTTCGATCTGACCGGATGATTTCGTACATAATTAATAATTTTTATTTATAAATATATAGTTATATATAAATGTAAAACTTTATATAATTAATAATTATGTATAATTATTTGAAAAGAATACCTCTTTTTCTTTTTTTGGACCCTAGTAAAACAAAATATTAGAGCATTGTCCCTTTTTTTTATTTTTAAGTGAGCAGTTCGGTTTACTTCTCGGGTTAATTCGGGTTTAACACGGTCGGACCGGATTTTCTCCGGTTCAAAGCGGTCCAACCCTCATTCGGTTAAGACGGCAAACCAAAACCGTTTTCAAGTCCGGTCCGCGGTCAAACCGATCGGACCATCCGGTCTGGTCTGGTTCTAACAACACTTTTTAAAATATAACAAATGAACTTAATTAAGGAGTAATATTATTTTACCACGTAAGCTAGAGAGAGGCAAGGAACGCTTCCTTCACAAACCATGGAAAAGAGAACGTTAAATACATAGTACAAATAGAAGAATCTTCTTGTCTGGCTATAAGCTAGTATGCCTGTGATTCAAACAGCAATCCGTTATAATTTAATTGATAGTAGCTACCGATTTGGTTTTTGGAGGGTAAGGAACACAAATGTTTGAAAGCCATGAAATATATTTGTAAGATGTAATCTTCTATTTTTCTTCATTCCCCTCCAAAAATTAACTTGCAAACAGACTCTTAAGTGTTAGTCTAGGAGTTGGATCTTGAAGGTGAAAAAAAAGAAATGAAAAGGCTTGAGAACTATAAAATACACTTGTGAAATGACTCCCAAGTCTTCCATTTCCCTTCATTCCCCTCCAAAATTCAACTCCCAAACAAACTCTAAAATGAAATTTAAACTATGCTAATGATGCAAGAGGAAGGAAATAAAAGAAAGGAAGAGATTTGATGCAAGAGTATACCCAAGGGAATAATTGTGAGGGTCATAGGGAGTGTGAGAATGGCTTTCCTCCCATACTTGTCTGAGAAACTACCCAACAGAGGCATCATCATAAGCGTTCCAAGTCCTGACATCTAAACAATTCATGGAACGGAATAATTATTTGGAAGCTATGAAATACATTTGCATATAAGAACTAAAAGGGGATAAAATAAAGGTCATGAAAAGAGTGATTGGCATCGTGCATTTCAAATGTTTATTTTAAATTACATAAACAGGAAAAATGTTAGAATAATTTTCTTTATTCCTTAATATAATAGATGATAAACGTTAAATTTTAAATCTATATGCAATTAAATCCATGGAACGGACGTGGTGAAGTTTCGCACAATAGAAGTTTCGCACAATAGAGTATTTTTGTACTTTAATTGAGACCAAATTTTAACATAAAGTTCTCAATTGAATGTAATGATATAAACTATTCATTGTGTTTTGGTGATATTCCCATTTGGTCCAATAAAAATTGATTAGGAAACACCCATTGCCTAATAAGTGGCCCAATTTAAAAGGGCCATAGAAAGTGCAAACCCATATGAAATATTTTGTAGTGCTCTGTCTTGACCATATAGACAAGAACATCGAAAAACGAAAGAGTATGGGAAAAGGATGCATCACATTGATTGTAGGGTTGTTTGGTAGGTAGGAAAAAATATAAAAGAATTAAGAGGGAGAGAAAATGTGTTTTTAAGAAAAAGATAATTTTATCCTTTAAATTTAAATAATAACCAGGATTTGATAAAGCTAAGAGTGCTATTATAATTGCGAAAATACTATCCCCTTTACCATTTCTTCTCACATAAAAGAAGAAATTAAAAGTAGGTGAGTCTCACCATTTCTATTTTCTTTCTCTCTATACTCTCCGACCAAATCAGAGAAATATTATCATTCTCCTTCAACTCTCTTCTTCCTTTACTAATTCTTTCTAAACAAATAGAGGCTAAAGAATCCATAAGAAAAAAGATATTTATCTCTAAGGGTGCCTCATTACTTATTTTGGACCATTCAGATATTGTCATATAAATTATAAAAAAAAATAATTAGTAATATGTTATATTATTTGTTAAAATATGTTTAGTCTGAGACACACACGCCAATTCTATCAAACAATCAATGGAGTCGATCATTGTAGGGGTGAGTACAAGATGAAGAGAGACTGCTAACTACTAAGTTATATATTTCATTTATTTGTAACTATTAATTGAGTTAATTTTTCAATTTGTATAGATGTGATTGAAATGTATAATCCATATAAATAGTAAACAATAAAAATGATATTTTGTACGAAAATATTTTCATACTTCCTCCATGAATATTGCTATTATAATTAAAGTCTTGATTGAAGTATACAAGAACTAAGATATCACAATTTCTTCCAATAGCACTAACACTAGTATAATGAATATACACATCTAATCACTAATTAATTAATGAATTTATAGAGAGGAAAAAAGGAACCCAAACCTCAAATTGAAAGAAGAATGAATGAAGATGGTGGTGTTACTTGTATGCAATAATTTGGTGAAATTACTCACCGCTTGTTGAAAACCAGTGAGGTAGATAGCAATTGAGCATTCATCTTTTCCTGGACAAAGTGCTCCCATTGTTACATCAGTTATGGCTGGTGCCACCATACAAGATGAGAAATTATGAAGAAACACCATCATGTAAAGGTGGCTCAACCCATTTAATTTCTCCATGTTTCTCCTACTAAATTAATCACTTTTCCTAGAAGAAAAAAAAAGGTGGCTAGAATTCTCTAAAACATCCTAAACTCTCTTACAAGGAAATATAAAATATTCCACTTACCACTCTACAAATATCTTAATTAGCTTCACCACTATAAGATTCGTTCACTTAGAAGCACCATTTATATATGAGTAAGACCCTTAACCTAATCACAAGAGAAATCGTAGTGTACACTTGCGATTGCTTTGCCTTTACGTGATATATCACAATTGTGCATGACATGGCAAAATAATTAACACTCGTAGTAAGTATAACATAGAATAATGTATCTCCTTATATAAGGAGATAACTTACTTTCTCTACCACCATTAAAAATGTGATATATGTGCTATTTTGTTTATTTTTAAAAATATTTTTATAGAAAATGATGAAACATGACATGATTTACTGGTTTGAGAAGATAACTTATCTCCTTATACCAGAAGACATTACATTCCCAACAATCTAATAACAACATATAAAGCTAGAGAAAGACTCGCATGAAGAACAATATAAGTTAAGACAATTAATTAAATCTTGCTAACACATTAAATGTTAAATTTTAATTAAAATTTAATCATAAATGATAGCACCAACAAACATAAATGCATTTATCTCTAAATGTAATATCGTATTATATGTATCTTAATGCAAGTTTTTCTATTGTTTAGTTTATGTTTTTAGTTAAGTTTTAATTAATTAAAACTATATATATGGGTGACAAATTTAGGGATGCGTGGCTTCTAAGATAATACAGATATCTAGGATTAACTAACGCCATGAAGCGTGCAAGTTTTATATATGTGCACCCATTTTTTCAACATGGAAAAGTTAACGACCCACTTGGACGGTCCTAGTGGACCCAATTCATTCATAACACTCTAGTTTCTAGTAACTAGTAACTCAAACCAATAGGGTAAAGAAAAACTCTAATAGCCAAGAAACTTTTAAAACTAAAATAATTACAAAAAAAGATATAGGATTATGACTTTGTTGTTGTTGGTGTCATGGAGAAGAGTGAAATCAACCCTTACATGAGGATTTTGATGCTTGAACAAATTAACCCTTGCATGAGGATTATGACTTTGTTATTTTATGGATGTGATGTGGTATATCAAAATCCATAAACAAATAGAAATAGAGATTGTATTGGAAATAAATTTTCGGGAAGATATTGCTAAGTTGGTATGGATAGAGATCATTCGTCTCAAATAGTATCTCATTCCGTGTCCCGAATTAATTATAATATTATTTTTATTTTTTAACATTATCTTTTATTCATGTGGCGATATATCATTAATCCGAAACAAAGAATGAGATATTATTTGAGATAGGTGATCATTTTCAGGTTGATATTATATAGACACATAAACATATGCAAGTCTTATTATTCCTACCTTACAAATATACATATCAATAAAGTATTATAAACAATGTGTTAGGAAAATTTATATACTTACATTTACATCATAAAAGCTAAGAAATAAGCTACACCTAGAGCACCATATAAAATAGAACAACTAATCTCAAATTGAGCAATACTCAAATAATGGCACCATCATCCTTGATAACCCTTTTTTGGCAAGCTAATCCGCATGGATAATTTGATATTATTTTTTAAGGTTCATATTATTGTTTGGGATTCACGTGTTTAATGATTCTTATATGTTGGACTTAGGGTTAGTCCAATGTTGAGCATGCTGAATATTATTCGTGTAGAGCATGCAAGAGCTAATATTTATGATTGGTGGGTATTATGTTAGTGATATATGTTATTTAAGTAACGTGGATATGTTTAATTACATACCACTAAATTAGGAAAATAATTGTAATAACCACCATAATAAAATATATAAACATACAAATACAAATAGGTTATCCCTTCATCAAGAAGATATATCTCGATTAAAATATTCCTCACAACTCAATACTAATTATTATCACATTCTATTTAACAATACCAACAGTATGAAATCATCTCTATTTTTTGTTATAAAATTGAGGTTAATTTTAATGTGTCTTTACAGGCAAATTGCCCCACTTTCCAATAGAAGTTATTTAACATAATCATTTTCTCATGAGGTTGTTAAGTTTTTCTTTATTCGTTTGTCACTTCGTGGAAATTAATCTGGGAAATTAGCTGATGATTTGGGAAAGGAATATTGAAAATTGAATATGCATAAAGAAATTGAAAGAAGAAAATTACGTATAGGAATGCCTTTTTAAAAATATATATACATACGTTATATATCATCCTTCAACTACTTACTATAAGAAAATCTATGATTTGATAGGCACTATCAAAGTCTTATGCTCACCAATAACCTTTTTCCTCAAGATTTTAATATTTCATTCTTTCCATATTTGGAAATTAAGAAATATTAGGAATATTTTGATCAAAATACAATATTTTACTTTGAAATTAAAATTTTCGATGGATGTTTTTATATTTTTATTATTCTATTTGCAATATCTTAACATGACAAAAAAAGTGATGCATGTATGTGATCAGATTCAAAGTGATGGGCTTCAAAGGGTGATTCAAGTTGTTATCTCTAATTATTTTTCTCTTCTATTTTCTGTTAATACATGTTAGCTTATGAAATAATCAGCAATTATTTAATCAAAACTAAATCCATTATTTTATATTATTGTATGAATAAAATTATTTAAAATATTAACATTGTCCATAACACTTAAAAAAGAGTTATGTGTTCCTCACTGAAGTTTGAACCCCAAAACAAACTGAACATAGTATTCATGCCAAAAACATATTTTTAATTAACTAATTGAAACTGAAATTAAACAATTATGCGGTGAAACAGAAAGTACAAAGATTTAGAGGAATAGAACAGAGATGCATGCTTCCCACGTGCTTTGGAAATCCTCAACGTGATTTCCATTCTGGCACCAGCTCCTTTCTGCCACCATTATGCGCAGCCGCAAGACACGGAGATACTACATTTACATCAAATACCGGAAAAAAAATTGAATGGGCGGATAATAAATGAGTTTTATATTTTTTTTGTTAATCATTGTTTGTTTAAAAAATAATCAAAAATGAATAATGAATCTTTATATTGATAATGGGTCAGTATTATATTCCTTAAATAAATGCTAGCTAGTCACAAAAGTGTATTATGTTAAATATACTTTCTGTTGTTTATGTTAGTTTAACATCTCTGTCTCTCTGAGTTACCGTCCAAAGAGAATAAAATGTGGACAACTTTCCAACCTTATCGCATTTACTACTATCTTTTACAAAACTAGGTAGTTGAAAGTGGAGAGATTGTAAACTAAAGGTAATAGTTATGGGATCAGGATCTACTGTCCCCAACTACGTCTCTGACCACAATGAAACAAAACTGATAAAATTATGAATATTTAATTTTTTTTAACTGACGTGGCATAATATGATTGGTCTGGTACAGAGTTTGGGATAACAGATCCTTCTCAGATAGTTATGTACTACCGAATTAAATTAAAATCATTTAGCAAAACTAAACACAATAACATGTAATAGCATATTGGTTTCCAAATAAAATTTATCTAATTTGTTACAAGGCATTTGAAAGCTACAATACTTTTTTTCAATAATTATAATATAGTTTTATTTTGTTTCATCAAAAGCCCTACAATTTTTATTTTTTAATACTATAGTTTGCCATGTAAACTATAAGGTAGTATTTCCAAAACTTTATGTATCATATGTTAGGGTTGGGATCCTTTCCAATACTAAAATGTGAGACCTATATTTATTTCGTCATTTATAATGATTTTTACCTGAAAAAATTTTAAAATCTGAAATATTACTTCTTTTTAAAGTCTACATGTCACAGTCTGTTTGATATTGAATGCTCCAACGAGAGGATCCATTTTCTATATGATAGTGTGAGACTACTTCATAAATACTTTTTGTCATTGATCAATTGTTTAGGTAATGTTAGTAGAAGAGTTGTTGTTTCAAGATGACTCATTTGAAATGGTGGGTAACACATGCCCTCTTATCCTTTCTTTGAGCTCAACATTGATGAAAATAAGGAATGATAGTAATTTGAAGACCCAACTTTTTAGGTATACTAGGAAATTTCTCTGTCCATTGTTGGTTTATCTTTTTCAACTTGTCTCCAATTAAAAATTAATAATTATGTTTTTTGATACCAGGATATTCCAACAAACATTGTAGCGAGACTGAATCCTGAAACTTTGGATTATGTGTGTGAACAGTAAATGACCAGTGCATAATTTTGTCATGTGGTTCAACTTGTTTCTAGATATTTTGTATATGAGCATAAAGTTTCCCAAGATTTATTGTACATCATTGTTTTCTTATGAACTTTGGCTGATTAATTATCTGAAATTAGAAAAAAACATACTATATTCAGCAGTAGTGTGGTATCCAAGGAAAATGTAGCACAATAATAATATAATGTATTTAGTGAGGTTTATATTCATTAGTAAAAGATAAGAAAATGTATGTGTTCTATATATTATTATTATATCATTCATCATTCATATTTAAATATCATTTATTTTCATAAAAAAAAATTCAAATGAAAGATATATGATGTGTTAATTATGTATAAATTGTTCCACTTACAATAAATAGATACTATATTCATAAAAGATAGATAAGCTTAGCTTTCGAAATCAATATGCATAAGCCCTTGTACTTAGAGGTGAACAGGAATTGGTGCTACCTGCTCAATCAATATGACCTGAATATGATCAGGTCTGAATATGGTCGGGTCTCATTGAGTTTAGAGTCAAGTTCAAATTTAGATTTATACAATATTTAGGGTCAGATAGGGGATAAACATGACTCGACCTGATCTGGTCCATGATCACTCACTCATGTCGTCATGTGTGTGTCTTTATTCTATTGTTTACAAAGTAATGACATCTCTTTAAGCGAAATATAATTGATTCTCTAAATTTTTGATGATATATACATGATCAATAATATACATACATATACCATTTTATATGATAACTTACATATCCATAAGAATAAGTAATAATAAGAAGACTTTCTCTAAGATAGATATCCATTATGATTAATCGGTTCTTGGGATGAGTCCAAGTTCAAATGATAAATCAGTCGTTATTTAGAGTTGGGTTACTTTCAGATCTAGATTTAAGTCCAAGTTTAAAAATTAATCCATAAACATTTAGGATCAAATAAGAAACAGACTTTTACCTGATCCATACTTACCTGTACTTGTACTTAAACTATTTGTCTATCTTAATGTGATGGATAGTGGTTGGGCCTTCGTTCAGTTGTTGTGTCACAAAATATCACTGAAACTGGGTCAGCCTTGGGCCCGCTCTTCAGGGGACAAAACAAACTTGCCCTTGTAGTCTTGTACTAGTGACAAAAAGTATCAACATATATTACAGAGGAGTGTTTCATAAACAATTAAAATGTGATAATTTACATACAATAAATCACACTATTTCTATCTATCCTTTATTTTTATTTTTTATCTCTGTTCATTTTTAAAAGTTAGGGGAAGTAAGAGATGATAATTCTCATTTAAAAATTATGAGAACAAAAAATTTCAGTCATAACATAAAATGAGATTAAAATGTAATTTACAGTCACATGATTAATTAAACAGTTATATATATTTATCTTTTAATATTAATCAATTTCAATAAAATCTGTTCTCATTTATAGTAAAATGGGAAATAAAAATGGGATGGTGCAAAGTGAATTTCATATATAATTTGAAGGGAATGGAGTATCTCATTGTATAAAGAGATAAGTTTCACAATTTTCTATAAAAATATTTTTAAAAATAAAAAAATAGCACACATGTTACGTTTTTACTAGCTATAGGAGATAAGTTATTTCCTGATACGATAAAATACATTATTCTCTAATTTGAATAACTCGTCGGTTTGTGTGTTGCAGACCAACTATTTCTTTTATGGCAAAAACAGCTTTGATGCCAACACACAAAGTAGGTAACCCATACAAAGCACACACAGCAGTCCTATCAGGAACAACAACTCAAACACATGTTCTTTGGCATTAATTAAAGGGCGAAAAATACATAAATACATTACACATGTGATCTCATTCTCTTGCTCCAAAACTTATCACTTTGAAATTACTATTATTGGTTAATGGTTATAAACTTATAATCTTTTTAAGGGAATACTAATTACCGCGTCTCATTCTAATCAATATTAAAGATGAATGATGATAATATAATAACAGTGTATCAAACTCATACACTTTGTCCACTAACAATGTGCATCATGCAATACCGACTAGGAAGCAAGGAGAGTAACTAAGGTGGTGATGGACCATTGGTTAAGGTGGGGCAATGATTTGGGTGAATGGTGAGATTAGTGGGTTTGAGGTATGGATGAAAATGGGGAAATTAATGTCATGTTTATTAGGAATGAGATTCTCTTTAGTATCATAGAGGAAAGTGATGCAAATAACAAAGAAAATGTCATATAAATAACTACACTTATATATTTATGTTTATTACAAGAAGATAAATTTACCTTTAAATTAAAAAGAAAAACTACACTCCCCTCTAAGCCTCACCCATTTATTATTGTTTATATCTTCATTATTTGTGTGTATTTGTGTGGGTACCCATTATCTACAAGTAGCTAAAATGATTTTTAAGTTCAAATAGTTCAAGTGGTACATGCTTGATTCCCCTTAAGTAAGAATCCGGGTTCGAGTCATGTGGATGGAAAAAATGTCCGTTGAGAGAGTTAGTCCCACGTACCTCAGGATGTGAATACATATTTAAATATTTCATAAATAAATAATTATTATGTGAATAATAATATATCATAGATTTATCAAAATATAATTTAATTATTAAATTTCATTAATAAATATAAAAAATTAAAGTAGTAAAAAGTTATAATATATAAGTAATATTTAATTAAAAATAAATTTATAAAAAATGTGAACTTTTTTTGTAAAGTGAATGTAAAGATTTATGGATAATTAATATATCATTAATTTTTAAATTTTTATTTCTATTACTTTTTTAAAAATAAAAAATAATTAAAAATAGATGATTAATAAGTAATGGTACAATCATAATGTATGAAACTTATATACTATAACTAAAATAAGAATGAATATCACTTATTCAACTTTTAGTATCATACTCGTATACTAAACTAATTAACAAATGACATCTAATTAAAAAGAAAAATAATAAAAACATAAAATATTTTTTTTATATACGAATGCGATTCAACGTGGACACAAAAACTTTTTGGTAAAGTTAAACTTAGTCCTAAACTTAACCCATCTAAAAAAGTTAAAAGAGCACCAGGACAAAACTCATTGGTGCAAAGTAGTGTTACCCCACTTCCTCTTACTAGTTAACCCCATTTTTCCAAACTAGGTTCACAAAACTCTTCTCTCTCTTCTCTCTATTCTCTATTCTCTATTCACTTCACACCTTTTCTGATAATGGACTCTCTCTCTCTCTTCTGCACCGGCGCTCTCATCGCCGGCGGCCTCTACTGGTTCGTCTGTATTCTCGGCCCCGCCGAACAGAAAGGAAAACGCGCCACTGATCTCTCCGGCGGCTCCATCTCCGCCGAGAAAGTCCGTGACAACTACAACAGCTACTGGTCCTTCTTCCGCCGCCCTAAGGAGATCGAAACCGCCGAGAAAGTTCCCGATTTCGTCGACACCTTCTACAACCTCGTTACCGACATCTACGAGTGGGGTTGGGGCCAGTCCTTCCATTTCTCCCCTTCCATCCCTGGGAAATCCCACCGTGACGCCACGCGCCTCCACGAGGAGATGGCCGTCGATCTGATCGAAGCTAAACCTGGACACAAGATCCTGGACGTAGGTTGCGGCGTTGGTGGTCCCATGCGTGCAATCGCATCCCACTCGCGCGCAAACGTGGTGGGAATCACGATCAACGAGTACCAAGTAAACAGAGCGAAATTACACAACAAAAAAGCAGGTCTCGACGCGCTCTGTGAGGTCGTGTGTGGAAACTTCCTGGAGATGCCGTTCGCGGATAACAGCTTCGACGGCGCGTACTCAATCGAAGCCACATGTCACGCGCCGAAGCTCGAAGAGGTATACGCTGAGATATTTAGGGTTTTGAAGCCAGGTTCTCTTTACGTTTCTTACGAGTGGGTGACGACAGACAAGTACAATTGTGATAATGCGGAACACGTGGCAGTCATTCAGGGAATAGAAAGAGGTGACGCTTTACCAGGGCTAAGAAGCTACGATGATATTGCTGAGTCAGCAAAGAAGGTTGGGTTCGAAGTGGTTAAAGAGAAAGATCTGGCTAAACCACCGGCTCAACCATGGTGGAGCCGGTTGAAGATGGGTCGAGTCGCTTATTGGAGGAACCACATTGTGGTTACAATTCTAGCTGCATTGGGAATCGCACCAAAAGGAACCGTTGATGTTCATGAAATGTTGTTTCACACTGCTGATCATTTAACTCGTGGGGGTGAAACCGGTATTTTCTCTCCTATGCACATGATCCTTTGCAAAAAGCCTCATTCATCATAAACTCAGGTAACGTTACAACATTCAGTTACCTCTGCTTCGGTTACTCAATCTCATTTTTTTTATATATTTTAATTTTACTTTGGATTTAACTTATTATTATCATTACTATGAACTTAATGTAATTTCGTCTATTTTAAATTTTGCTGCTGCTTCTGCTGGGTAATCGTTGTATTGGTTTTTGAGGATGCCAGTTTCTTCATTTTGCATTTATTTTAGCGGAATTTATTACTTAGGATAAATGATATTTTGATGGGAATGAATGGCATGATATTTATTATGGTTATAATGGATGGTGGGGAATGAGGATTTTTTTTCATTTCCTGTATTTAAATGGTACACATATCATGTCTTATAAATTGTGTCACTATAATATTAACTCTAATTCATCAGAAAAATAATTAATTTTTTAACTTAAAAATATTTTTTCTTTTAAGGTATATGCACAATTTACGGGGTAATAGATGTTGTTAGGTGTTTAAATTGGAGAAAGAGAAATAGAAATCGCTTCCTTTAATACTAGTGGGTCGATTGATTCACAAAATTTACGGATGAAGGAGAAGGAATCCTCACGGATCTGACGAGATATAATGTGATAGATTAATTGCTTAATGAATGGGTCTACTTTTGGACCGTATAATAATAGTAAAAGTTAAAAAATGAGGTGTGAAAAAAGTTGTACACATGTTAGATGCTACATTAGGTGGCCACCACTAGTGCTTAACTTTACACTGGTTGTAGCGTTGTACCGTAACGTGGTTATGTTTGATAGCTTTTCAGGCTCTGAATCTGGACAGAGATAAAATATATCATCGATCACTAGTTTTCTGTCCTGGATCAATCAAATATTGTCAATTTATAAAAATAAAAAAATTAAAAATGAAATGTAGTATTCTGATTGGTCTAAAATATAAAATGAGACAATATTAAGAACTGATAATTGTTGTCCCCTGAATCTGGCCTTTTGAAGCATGTTGTGTTGCTTTTTTTATATGGTTTTACTCTTGTCACGCTATACCTGGTTTTTTGCTTCTGAAAGGCCACAAATACGACGTCATTTAAGTTTACTCTGGACCTGTCTATGCTTTTTTTAGCCCCTCTTATCTTGTTCCCGTGACACTAGCTATGTTTCTTTAAAACTAAAGCCGTATCATTAATATATTCATACTCAACGTTTTATTATTTACTATACATTATAACATCAATGTCATAGCAATATACAATCATATTATACTCTCTCTCTCTCTCTATATATATATATTCTATTTTATGAGTTCCTTTTCTGTACTCAAAAGGTAAAAGCTACGCTGTACATACAAATCAAACGGCAAGATATTCAGCAAATGTTGTGCACCACACCTTTTTTTCTTAATCAAAATGGGTCGTGTGGATTGAAGTGAACAACTTTTTTTTTGTTTATTATTTTTACATCATCCCAGTGTTTCCTTTTAGAAAAAATGCTGTCACATTTAAATTAGTGAGAAACCATTACGGAAAAGAAAGGAGCAAGCATGTTGTTAACATTTTTAGACCCAATGTGAATGAATACTTGGCGCTTTCTATTTTGTCCGAAGGCTTATATGTTCTCTAATAGGTTAGCCTAATGGCTTTTTCAAGTGTATATTACCATCAATAGTATCCTATTTTGCATAATTTTTTCTATACAAAATTTAGTCAGAACTTGTAATTTGTACGATTTATCTAAGATGGTAGTTATTTCATCCGAAGAGTACCTAAACATTAGTGGATGGTGTTTTTTGCATAACCCAATTTAGGGGTGGAGTGGATAAGAAGCCCAACATGATTTTCACTCTTTGCTAAGAGAAAATAAATACTGTGATTATCATAGGAGTAGCCTATTCCTCAACGTGATCATGTGATGCACCCTTCTCGTTCCACCCTTTGGTTATGAATTTTTTTCATCAAACATACACACTATTTAATCAATATATGTTAACCCCGCTAGATTCCAAAAAGACCAAAAAATTAAGGATATGATTTTTATGACATTTCGAAAGGATTATTTCATTACTCACTGGATGATAAGATATCCTTAGTAATACAAAAATGTAACACGCGAAAGTTAACCATTTATCAAATGCAAGAAGTATATTAAAAATATTTTTTGAAACAATAAAAACTTATAGATATAATTGACTTTTCCATATGCAAATAAATGTAATGTTAAATTGATATTGGGTATACAGCAACGTGCTTCTATAATCCCGGGTTTTCCATTCCACTTTAAAATAATCGTAAATACATTTAGGGTAGCCAAGGTTACATACTCAAAGCATTAGGTACAAGAGCTACAAACATGAGAGTCACGACTCACAAATCCTATGGATTGAACTATTTAGTGTTTTTTCTGTTACATAAACTGCATATTTTGTAATTAATTTCATAAATAAAAATGATGTTAGTTTCCAATGATATAATAATGTCCACCTTCTCGTCCATCATACGTTTAGTTTTGATATAAATTTAGCGTAATTAAACACTGATTTTCACTTTTAAAACATTGTAGTCGGTATGATGTTATTCCTTAATAAGACTCGAAGTGATACATGTTAAATTCTTGTCTGAGCTTATTATGTTCGAACCCTTCATGACCTATAAGTAATTTAACCAAGCCCATAGAATTGAAATCCTATTTCAGACAGTTCAAGATTGGCCCACTTTTCTTTCAAGCAGAATATTAAAATTTTATATACTATTTGACATCATCTAATATTCATATTTAATCGTTGACTCTTACAAAAAAAAGAAAAAAAAGAAATGGATATGCTAAAACAAAATCAACTAGAATTATGAATGTGGAGACAATATGAAGTGATGTACCATATATTATATACACATGAAATGCGACCCTGTAACAATATGTAGCAATTAATTTATCCACATCTAATTGATACAACAAACAAACAAATAAACTGAGACAAATCTTCATTTCAATGACTCAAATTGAAGTGGTTTTGGTTGTGCCATTGTTCTTCTTTTCCATAGATTAATCTCTTTTCTTGGCTTCAAATCAATCACACCTTCACCATAGTAACCACCATTGCCACTACTACAACTAATCAAAATGGGTGCAGAGAAAGGGATTATAAACCCTTCAACTTTTCCTTCATCATCAACTCTATCTTCATCAGAACAGCAACAATCTATTTCATGTGGCACCACCTGATCCTTCCAATCAAAATCAGCAAAAATGTCACGTCCACTTTTAAAACGCTTCATATGACTCATACTTGTTACTCTTTCCACAACCATATTCTTATTACAATCTAGTTTAGCTGAAGAAATAGATTTTGGTTTTGCTGCATAGAATAACATCTTTTTAAACGTGGACACATTCTTCTTTACCTCTATCTCTTTTGTCTTCGCTTTCTCAACCCTTTTCTTATCGTGTTTGATTTGTCCCATGCATGAGATTTTTGGTGAAGTGGGTTCTTGATAATCAATGTCATTATTGCTCCCACGGTTGGGTTTTTTTCTAGTTTCATGTGGAATCATAGAGCCTGAAAAACCCTTATTCCTTGTGTTTTCTGATCTTGATTTGTGAATCCTGCTTGGACTAAATGGAGGGTTTTGGAATCTCATTGCTGCTACTGCTTTTGGTAGAACCTTCAAGATTTTGTTTTTTAGCTTAAGCTGTTTCTCCATGAAACAAAGAAAAGTTTTTTGAGAAGGGGTTGGAGTATGATTTTTTAGGTATTTGAAGGTTGAAGTATATGATATTTTTGTATGTTATGAATTATGATGATGGGGTTGGAATATATTTATATAGTTTGAGTTTTTTATGAAGGTTAGAGGATGAAACTACCACATGTTAAGAAAGGGTTATAATAAGTTAAGGTATTATTTGATTTTGTCAAGAGTGGTTGGAAATGAAGAAATGGTTTGGTCAAATAAAAACTGTGTGACACGGGAAAGAAACGCGTCTATCTTTCTCCAATAATTGCAAGTCAAATAAATACTTATTAAAGAAGATTTGTATGCTTATTAGATAAGAATATAAATAATTTTCAATGAAAATAACGTATGGAGATAACTTATCTCAGTTGGCCAGTAATAATATAATATGTGTACGATTTTGTTTAGTTCTAGAAATATTTTTATAGAAAATAATTAAATATGACATATATTATGATTATAATGGTTAGAAGAGATAACTTATATCCTTATAAGACGGGATTCTTATTCTCTTCATAAATATATAACAAAGCCGCTCTTATGTACTCAATTTGCTGGACTTTTCCTGAGTTGTTTAGATCCAACCACTGAACATAAATGTGATGTGAGTTTTCTACAATAAAACAAGATAACGATGACCAAAATAGCTTGGTAAAATAAGACAACTAGAGTGTGTCACTACATTACATAAACGTGGATTTGAAATGTGTGAAACCAGATTTATATTACTGGTTGTTGACACTAAGTATTTAAAATTTATTTTAATGTGATATTAAACGTGTTAAGATATTGTTTAAAATCTTTTGTGATATATATCTATATTTAGTTTGTACTTACTACTTAGTATTATCAAGAAAAATTGTAGTTATACAACTTAATTTTAAGTTTCCTTATTATATTCTTACTAACAATTTATATCTCTGCCAGTTGAGCACGTGCATATCCTTGCAAAACATGTCATATAATGTGGGTTTGAATATCCTTAACTCCACGTGTGAATAATGGAATTCTACATGGTCTAGTGAGCTTTTCAGTTTTCACAACACTGTGAATAACTAATCAATGAACTAACTACTTAAATTTTGTTAAGACAAACATCATTTGATTGCCACCTCATGGTGGGTTAAGTTTAGTGTTGTTGATTCATTTTGATGGAAGAGCTGCATAAACGTATCTTTTGTCCCACAATTTGTACAACTCAACCTATGTGTCATGAGTTATTATTGATCAGAAAAATACTTAATAATTAAACTTTTAACTTCGATACATTTCTTTCAATCAATTACAGCTCAGGACACATAAAGTAATACAAAAGGTGGGACAACAGATATGGACATAAGAGGGCTCCCTCTTAAAGAACTAAAACTTTTAAGCTGCTTAAACCCAGAATCCACTGAAGATCAACAAGAGAAAGACTACCAATAGATTAAAATGATAGAATCATAAAACAAGGATCAGGAATTGAATAATGCATCGCCACACAAGATTCCTTATCCAATGTGAGATTTACATTGTTTTGCACAATTTCATTTGGGAAAATTGCTTCTTTAAAAATGTAAATTGGTTTGAGACATTGCAAACTTCATAGTATTAAATTCACAGTTTCTGTACTAATAGATAAATCCAAATCACCATAATAAGAAATTATAAACAGCAAGAAAAAATACAGATGCAGTATCCCAGAAAAACAGAGAACTCAAGCTTCACATCTACTCCAAATCACCATACTAGAAATATGAAACATTTTCTAGGCAAACAGGGACATGAAGAGAACATTGGACATCATCTTCATACAATCATTTGTCAATTACTATCAAAGGTTGGTGGACTAGTTCACATCACACTGATAACATTACCTACACCTATGCAAGATATATCAATCTTGTTGGAACACACCAAAACTTGACGGTATACATTTTTCTTTCAGTCCAACTTCCTATAGCTTCTAAACCAAAATTTAGCACTATGAGAAAATAAATAGCAGGGGTAGTAGAGATAATGAGTAAAGGACGGTCCAATGTACGAAACTCTCACCTAGTGTGGTTTGGGGAGAGTATATGTCTTACCCCACAAGCGGAGATGTTGTTTCCATCTTGGTCACTAAGCAATAACATCACTGTTGTGTCGTGGCTCAGCCTCGGTAGATGTAATGACTGAGGAAACAAAAATTGAAAACTCAGAGTCACAGTTATGGATTCCCCATATTGATTTGACACCTTATAAGTTTCACAAACTTGCAATTAGAGAACAAGTGCATTATTGAATACCCAAAAAGGATACTAGTGCCCCTTAATTGCAGGGCCAGTGAACTACATCAAACAACATTTGTAACATTTTCTTTCAAGAATAGCACCTAGAGTTCCAGCAAATCAAAGTATATCATGGCCATCAAAATTTAATCAAATTAAAAAAATATCCAAGACCTTTAGCACCTAACAAACATTGATAAGAATTGGAGCCTCTAAATATAAGAAAAAAGGCTTAAAATTTTTGCTTCAACTATTGCACAGTCAAATAATACCATCTTTTTATAGTCCTATTTGGACGTATCTTATTCAGCTCATATTCTTCGTCTACAACGGGCGAGAGACAAATCCCCTTGCAACCATCTTATCCACCAACTCCTCGTGCATTTTAAGCTGTCCTGCATTCCTCAGCAGCTCTAGAACCATTTCATAAACTGATAGATTTGGATTTAGGCCTTTCTCCACTACCATCTCCTTCATTAACTTGTAGGCATTGTTCCAGTGCCCCATTGCACAATACAACATAATCAAAATTCGATAAGTATTCACATTAGGTTCAACTTGATTCTCGTCCATTTCCTTCTTTAATTTCAGAACCATATCAGTTGATTTAGAGTCAGCAAACATTCTCATCAATATATTATACGTCAGTGTATTAGGCTGACACTTCAGTTCCTTCATTTTAGCATACATCCGATGAGCGCCATTAACGTCATGTAAATTAGCAATGCGTCCATAAATTGAATTGAAAGTGGACACATTAGGATCAACCCCTTTCAGAACCATCAAATTGAGAACCTTCACAGCTTCGTCGAGATTCCCATCTCTACAATGACACTCAATTAGAAAATTATAGCTAATTGTATCAGGATCACAACCGAGCCTCTTCATCTGATTAAAAACCTGCAAAACCTTTTCAGTCTTCTTAGCCTTCACATGAACCCTCATTAGACTATTAAAAGTAACCACATTCGGATCACAACCCGAATCTATCATCTCCGCAAAAACATCATGTGCGCGACTAATCTGACCACACCGACACAGCGAGTCAATCACAATGCTATAAGTATAAACATTAGGCTTGATTCCTGCCACCTTCATATCCCTGAATACCTCCTCAGCCTTCGATATATCACCAGCGCGACACCAACCATGAACCAAGCTAGTGTACACTATAACATCCGGCTCAAACTTATCCTTAAGGCTATCGAAAAACGATTGCGCCTCACTCGCTCTCCTCTTCTTACACAACATACTGATCACAATTGAAAATGCAACCTTATCAGGCTTACAACCATATTCCTCCATTCGATTAAACGCGTGAACTGCCTCAGCAGCAAGTCCAGCTCTCACGTATCGCCGGACGAGGATAGAGAACGTGTCAATGGTAATCCCAACGCCACGAGATTTCATCAAATCGATCAAATGCCATGCCAATTCGAAGTGCCTGAGCTTTCCGGCGAGGTCGATTATCTCATTGTAGGGCTCAGGCGACAAAGGGAACCCGTCGAGAGTAGTGGCCCAGTTGAAAAACCCGAGTGATTGGTGAAACGGTATTCCATGGTGGACCCCACCGCATTTCTCTATAACCCTTCGTGCGATTGAGGGTGTGAGTAAATGAACGGTGGAGATCTTCGCGAATTCTATAGAGAGATCGGGTATAATAAGGTTCGGGGTGGGTGGGGTAGGGTTAAGGTCCGGGTTAGGGTTTTTGCTATAGTGGTCTTTAATGAGGGAGTGGAATTTTTCAACTATGTTTGTTTCTTCTAGGGTTGATAGATTAGTGTGGTTTAAGTCATGTTGGAGAAGAGGTTCTGAAAGTAAAGATGAAGTAGAAGAGTAGAGTTTGAAAGTGTGTGGTAAGAGAGAGTGGTGCAAACGTAGCTTTGAGATGATGAAGGCCATGATGGATTTTAGTTGAGATTGAAACTGGAAGGTTTAACTTAATGTGAGTGGTTTATTGGCGGCGCTGTGTGAAAATGGGTTAGAAAGCTTCCGGTCAAGTGATTTTTAGGTTGGATAATAGTTCGAGGAGATCTATAGTTTGAGACGATTGTAATTAGGTCTTTATAATTACGTTTTTTACAGAAGTATTTATGTCAAAATATCTCTAGTGAAATATTTACTGCCTAATTAAAATATTATGTTTTATGAGGGTCCTCTGATGTTTTTGGTATTCTTAGGGGTATCTCTTTAATTTTTATAGGTAAGGAATTAAATTTTTTGGGGTTTGTGACTGTTTCTCTTAATAAGTGTCGCATTTAAGAATCAAATTCTCGATCTTGCGAATCCAGTGAAACTTTATACTACTAAACGTTAGTGAGGAACTATTAACAATGTGACCTTAAAACAAGTAACTACAGAAAGAAATTTCGTGCAAAACTTTAAGCATTTATAAATTTTAAAATAAACCTTGATGTTGATAGGAGTTGTTTAGTTGATCAACATTTCATTAGTGGGTAATCATAAAGGTCAATAACTTTTAGGATGTTTAGTCAATTTTAGGATAGAGTCTTCCATTTTAACTTAATTGTTGGCTATAAAATATTGTTTCACATTGGTTTATAACTTAAAACACTGTCATGTTATCCTTGAATCTGATTGTTTAGAAGTGATGTAAATTTTTACTCAAGATATTTCTATTCATATATATATATCAATCTCAACCATTATTAATGAAATATGTCATTGGCTCACAACATGGTGAACCGTTCATTTCAGATTGTTGCAAGACACAAACACGCCCCGCACCCCCATGCGAGGGCCATCCCCCACACCCCCCAAATGGTGCCCAACCCCACTCCCCCCATTACTCCCTCTGCCTATACCTCCGAGTCGGAGGCCCAACCCAAGTTTGTGTCTCGACCCTACGGTGGTGACCCTTGCTTAGTGAAGATCATGCGATCCATGACTTTGGTGAGGGTGTCATACGATAGGCTACATACTAGACGAAAAAGGGACTATATGTCTATCATAGACTTTACAGCAATTCGACTAATTTCACACACGAGTTTCGGCTCCATAGTCTAGAATTTAGCACCTCTAATAGCTCTTAACATCCTTGAGTTTGATTTCCCTTGTGGGTATTATAGTTTTTCTTTTCTCTCCTTGCAATTACAAAAAAACACTAGCATAGAGAATAACTGTGGGCCAGGGCTAAAATACAACAATAAACTGGGCTCAACAAGGCCCATAAGTGCAATTCACACCAAATGACCGAACTCACATAAACACGAGAGGGACAGAGAGAATACTTGAATTTCGGAAGAAGAAATGAGCGTAGAGCTTCAACCATGGCCTTACGCATCAGATTCAAATCAATCGCTGCAAAGCGCGTGTACTTTCAGCAACGCCATTTGCACGAAGGTCCAGACACAATAGACGAGCTTCTAGAGAGACATTTAGAGAAGAAGGACAAAAAGGTAAATTCCCTTGACGAAGATGAACAAGAGTTATTGAATCGAAGAAAACTCACTAGCACTCGAAGAGAAGCACTGAGTCTCTACCGTGATATAATTCGTGCCTCTCGGTTCTTCACATGGCCAGATTCAAATGGAGTTCTATGGCGTGACCTTCTTAGAGAAAACGCGCGTAGAGAGTTTGAAGAAGCAAGGTTTGAAACTGATCCGGAAATTGTAACACGGTTGGTTATTGGAGGCCGTGAGGCTTTGGAATCGACTATTGATAAGGTTGTGGAGAAGCAGAAGGAACAGCTTCAGAAGGAACGTGGCGGTGGTGGTCAACGTTGATTTTATATTGATTGTTGTTATGCGATAATAATCTGATTAAGGTAATGGAGCTTTTTTGTTTATTATTATTATTATTATTATTTAAGTTAATTGGTTTATTGTGAATTGCGAATATGAATTTCTTAGTTATAAAATTGAGAAAAAGATGTATATGTAAAAGGTGTATATGTAATATAAATGAATCTTGAATGATGCATATATATCATAATATATAAAATTACCGGTTTGGAAAACCTAGCAAGGGGAGTAGATCATATGGAGGTTAGTCTAATTTTTAGAGTCAGACCAAGAACAAGAAAGACCATAGGCGAAACAATTTAAGAAACTTAGATACTGATACTATGTTAATGAACATGAATTATGATAGAATAATACGAAGTCGTTTGATCCATGAAGCTGATTCTACCTAGTGTGATTGAGACTTGATTATTGTTGTACACTTGATAGGTTAAGATAAGGACCTGTTAGTAAATAAAAAAAGCAAGGACCTATTATACAGAAATATTAGCGCACCAACTCTAGTGTTGCTGGATATCTGGCTATGGTAAACACATGCCTTCTTCACCTACTGTTATGAATCTGTTGTTAATCATTTGGGTGAAACTGGATCCTTCCTCTCTCAACACATGATTTTTTAGTGTTTTTTTCCAATTCTAGCATTTTGCTTATTGTACTTTTCAATTATTACAAGGTTCCATAGTTTGTCTAACATTTTCCTCCGATTATGCTATGTAATTGTTATGTGATCAAAGTGTTAGATGTTTTAGTACATCTCTATGTGCTTGTATTGTTGATGAAGTGACTTGGTTTTATCAAGAAGCTGATGATCACATAGTCATTACTGAATGTATTGATGCAATTTTCATGCTTTATCTTGTTACAGTGTGGATGAGGGGATGATAGTCTTATGTTCAAGTCCTCGCTTGAGATTGAGAACAAGAACGGGAGACTTATGACTTAATAACAGTCATTTTTAAATGTATTGTGCAAATTTTCATGCTTTATCTTATCCCAGCATGTAGGAATGGGTGATAGTAGTGTGATAGTCTTATATACAAGTTTTCAATTGAGGTAGAAAAAGAAAAGAAAACAAACGAAATTTGATGACAATTACCAGTGTTAAGATAGCTTGCTTTATAATTTCGTTACTCATGTCTGTTTGCAAGTGATTTTCCTTCTAGTTTATTCTGAAATTATTTATGTGCAAATGCCAATACTGTTAATGAACAGCGGTCATATGGATAGAGAAAAAGGAATGAAGATCGGATTTTGGTTTTGAGTTTTGACAAAGCTTGATGGTACAAATATATGAATATCATGATTAAGAAATGTTCACAGAAATGAGATTGTACTGAAGTTGTTAATTTGAAACACCCCCTCTTAGTTGATTGTTATTTTTTCCCCTATAGTTGGATATCTTCATATAGTTTGTCATATCCTATTAAAATGTTGGGTTTTGTGAGCAAGCAGAATGGGATATGTATATTTTCTATTCTATGGTGGTTTGGTTAGAAATGAGGATGATAAAATAATACATTAACACGGGTTGTTACATAAATTGGGTTAATGCATAATACTGTATTCTTTTACAAAATCAACATATAAATTCTCGTGTTACAAGAAAAATAACATTCATCACAAATTCTTATTTTATTTACACGTGATATGTTACTTTGTGCTCTAAACGGATTTATATGTTGCAATAAAATAAACCAGAGAGTGCTAAGGTTACAATAAGAATTATTATTATGTTTTGCTTCCTTAAAGAGAGTGCTAAGGTTACCACCTTACCGTGTAACAATAAAAAAATGTAACTCCATCGGGTTATTATACACTTGGCATGCCATTATATAGAAAAGAGTGAAATACACTCTTACCCTAGTGAAATTATATAAAATATCATTTTTTTTATATCTACATAAATTATTCTTAATCTATATATATATACATATTATACTGATTATCATGGTAGAGGCTTTTAAATAAAAGTAATTAATGTGATTAAGTTAAATAAATTTTGATATATTATAGAGACAAATACAAAAAATATAAAAGTAAATGTTTCTTCTGTTAAACAAATGTCGCTCACAATAATTAAACTATTACTTTTTTATCATACATATGTAGCAAATATTTTATCACTAGATCATAGCCTTTCAATTTAGTTTGATTAAGTATAAAAGGTGTACAGAAAGAGAAAAAGATATATACCCTGACAACGTAAAAGTTTTTTACATCGTCACTATATTATCTACCATTCATTTTCAATTATATTTAAAATTTTAGAAAAAATAATCTAAATGAAAGATAAATAATACCATGATTGTGTATAGTTCTTTACGATCTTACGGAAAAACGGAGTAATATTATGAATTTTAAAAAAAGGGAAAACAAATACATTTTTTTCTCAAGAAAACAAAGATACTTAAACAGAGCAAGACGCGGTGAAATATTTTAGTACGTAGAGAGTAGAGTGGAGTCAATGAATACTGAAGAGGAGTGAGCAAAACCGGTGGCTTGTCGTTTAGGGTTTGGATCCATTTCAATTCAACCTCATTTCATTTCAACCTCATTTCAATTCAACCTCATTTCATTTCAATCTCATTTCAATTCAACCTCATTTCAACCATGGCGAAAGGAAAGTATACCCATGCACGATCACTGGGGAAGAAATTGTCAACATTTACGCTGGTTTTGATCACGTTTTCCATCCTCACACTTATCCTTATGTTGCTCCTTTCTCTCGGAATCGTTTATCTTCCTACTATCTCTGACGATTCTTCCGTCGCAGATCTCAGTGCCTTCCGGCGCAAAACCATCTCTGAAAGGTAACTAAGGTTTAAAATTCTGTTTGATTTTGATTTGAATTTACCTGGATTTTGCACTCGTGTTTTCTCGAACTAAAAATGTGTTTGATTAATCTTTCGTAATTGTTGCTTTCAAAGTGATGAAGGTTTGGTAGAAAAACAGAAGCAATGGACTGAAGTTCTGTCCTGGGAGCCAAGAGCTTTCGTTTATCACAATTTTTTGGTGAGATTTCGTGATCTGATTACTTAGCTGCATTTCCTGATTTGTGTTTTTGTTTGTTTTGAAGATCAATACAAATTATTGTCTATGTGAATTATTATGCTGAATAGATAGATGTTTTTTTTATGCAACCTGTGATTTCTAGCTTGCTAAGTTTTTTGAACAATTGAGATTGAGAATTTTTGTACCTTACAAGTTTTATGCATGATTATGCTTCCCATGTGTAAAATCGAGTGCTTCTGCGGCATCTAAGTCAAGGAAAATCATTCAATTGCGTTTGAAATTCTGTAACCTAGGCTAGGCTCATTGATAAACTGAATTATATTAAGATCAAAGTGCTTCTGAGTAATTTGTGATATAAATAAAATAAAATCAAAGTATTCATTCATACATGGAATATCCCAAACTTTGATGTACTTGAATGAGTCAAATGGTTGAGTTAGAGATCTTGCTTTAAATATTTAGATTCTTTTATTAGTTAACTGTTGAAAAATATATAGTTTGACAATGTTATTTTTGTCTATCATTTTAAACAGTCAAAAGAAGAATGTGAGTACTTGATCAGCCTTGCCAAACCTCATATGGTGAAATCAAGTGTAGTGGATAGCAAGACTGGAAAGAGTACGGAGAGCAGGTTTGCCTTTGTACCATGTTTTCATAAAGGTTCCATTCCGACTATTGTAAGATTCTAACATCCCCTACTTGCAGGGTTCGAACTAGTTCAGGAATGTTTCTGAAGAGAGGAAAGGACAAAATAATCCAGAAGATAGAAAAAAGAATTGCGGACTTTACCTTCATACCAGTAGGTAGGAGTTCTTGTGAAGTATCTATGTCTACCTGTTTATCTCTTTGCTTTTGTCTTCCACTGAGACGAAATAGAATTTTTAGAAAAGTTCTTCCAAATATTTTCCCCATATAGAATGATGTTTGAGATTAGGCTATTGGATTCTAATGTTTTCAGCTACCTACATTACTTTAGCAATTCAAACAAAAATTATAGAATGTAGCTGGCCTATTTTGTTATTTTGACGAGTATATTTTAATGTCTCAAGGAAAAGTTAACACAGCACCACAAGACACCTAATCTGTGCATTTGAAAATAGTAGTTAAACAACATTTTAGAGTGTTGTAAGTTGCTGGGATAGTGGGATTATTTCTTGCTTGATCAAGCCCATTAATTTAAATTTGATGGAATATAATATGTTTGTATTTTTTTAAATAATTTCTTTCTTGTCTACTACTTTCATAAAATAGCCTCAATTTCTTGTGAGAACATTAATGCATTATGCAGGGATTTTCTACTTTGGATTTCGTTATCTGTTATGTGATCATTCACTCATTCTGTGAGAGGTCGTTTGTTTTTTGTAGCTTATAGTCAAGCTGATTGCATGATAAAGGAGTTGGGTTCAAAATAAAAACGGTAGTGTTCAATTGAGTCACAACAGTACAGGAGTATTTGGGATATTCTCAATGATTTATACAAATAAATTTTTGATTTTTTATTGATAAATTCTTTTTTGGTTCCCATAAAAGGTCTTTGACATTGTGGGGATAGGTATAAGGTCCTTCCATAATGGGAAGGGGAAATCATATGGGAGGTCATGTTGGGATTTCGACATGGCCCTGCAAAACTGCAAGTCTATTCTAATGGCACTGGCAGCTACCATTTTGTAATACATCAATGCTTAAGTAGCTTAAAACTTTTGTATTTGTTTAATATTTTATGTTCTCTAATAGCACTTCCTATCAATGGGCATGAGTGAATACTTCTATATTTTCTGAGGTACTAAGGATTAACTTCAAAATATTCAGAGAATGGTGAAGGACTTCAGGTTCTTCACTATGAAGTTGGGCAGAAATATGAGCCTCACTATGATTACTTTGTTGATGAGTTCAACACTAAGAATGGAGGCCAACGTGTTGCTACTGTTCTTATGTACCTGTAAGCTCACTCTTTCAAAATTATGATTTTTCATTGTGCTTTTTGATGGATTTTGTTTAGAAACTTAATAGCTACCTTCAATTTTTTCTACTACTTATGCAGTTCAGATGTTGAAGAAGGTGGTGAGACTGTATTTCCTGCTGCAAAGGCAAATTTTAGTTCTGTGCCATGGTGGAATGATTTGTCAGAATGTGCCAGAAAGGGTCTCTCAGTTAAACCAAAAATGGGTGATGCTCTGCTGTTTTGGAGCATGAGGCCAGATGCCACACTAGACCCTTCTAGTTTACATGGTTAGTAGTGAGCTAGGAGAGGTTATGTTGAAATTTTGTCAACACAAATAATCTGGTTTTATACAGATTTGCATATGCCAGCCATAAATTCAAACACTAGTTACAGACACTAATTCCCGTCATTAGAAATTAGAATTTCTAGTAATCTGCTTAGTCAACTTTATGACTTGGTGATGGCTAAAGCTTCGTGCTAAACACATGTTTAATTTCAACACGCCCCTCGTGCCTGCGCTTGTATGTCATATGTATCAAGCTTGTTACAAATAAAATCAACCCGAAACCCTCCATGGACCTTAGTAATATGACAGCTTGTTGTTCATGGGAATTGACAAAGCTAGTCATGATTTTGCACAACCTTTTCATTGACAAAAAATGCCACGCAACCTCTTCATCTTTGGTTCATTCGTGAAAGAAAATGCTTTAGAAGCAATATGTAAAGCAGCCAGCTTTGTTGTCACAAATTAGTTTAATTTTCTAAATATCTCCCAATTTTAGCTGTTCAAGCTAACACTATGCAGAGAGGTTGGGCAGGAGGATGTTATATAGGAAAATGATGGGACTTGGAGGGGGATGGGTATTTTCTTCTGATTCTGGCTAATAGCTGGTAGCAAATTTTGTCTTGTTATCTTCTTTTTACTGTACCTACTCCGTCGAAGGAAAATATCAGTTGTTAGTACTAAGTATCTTTTTTTTGTAGGCGTACTAAGTATCTTCTTATTCTATCCTATGAGTAGTAATCAACTTGGACAACTAGTTCTTCACTTTATTGCTGTTTTATCATCATCTTCCTGCATTCATGTTCAGATTGGTTCATATATTTACTCCTGCTGTTTTTAATTTTCTAAACGCTTGCTCTTTTCGGCAGTGTGGGGAAATTTTATGCACACATATATGGACTATAGTCATTATGTTAGGAATGTTCTTGCCATGCCACTCTGTCCTTTTTTCTTTTTCCAATGGCAATTTAAAGCTATGTCCAACATTTCATTTTGTACTTGCAATTTCTCTTCTTGCCAGGGAAGTTATGATTGGAAAGGTTAATTAGTTTTTCTTTGTTTCCAGGTGGTTGCCCTGTTATCAGAGGAAATAAATGGTCTTCAACAAAATGGATGCATCTTGAGGAGTTCAAGGTTTAAGCCATCGCCTGTACAGGTACTTCTAGATACTAAAGATCATCCAACCTACTGTCCTCTTGAAAATAAGGGTGAAACATTCGAAGATGTCTTCTAAATTAAAATTTGAAAGAGAAAGTTATGCCTATAATTTCCATTCTCAATCTTAAGTGTTACCAAACTGATTTAGGTAACTCTTCGACTTTGTATTTGGGCTTAAATAGGCGGGATATGGGTCATCTAAAGCGAGTTTGTCTCTAAGGTTAGCAAATAGAGGTCTATCCACCATTGAATTGATGAAGTGTATAGACCCTTACTTGGCCGCTTTAAAGACAATCTCACTCTAGAGATTCTGGTGGATATCTTTCTCCATCCAATTCTGATTTATTAATGATAATCTCACTCTATTAAATCCAAATCCAAACAAGCAGATACAATTCTTTGTAATCCAAATTGGTCATCAACCTTCGTCGGTTTACATATTTATATAAAACATCATTGGACACTGATGATTTTATATTTGCAGGATTCTGATGGATTGTTATTAGGGTGAATATTTCCGGGCATTTTGGATTGGATAAAAACAGGTTAATGCATTTCTATTGACAACTTAGGATACCTAAAGACATTTTCTATTGCTCAGTGCAGCAGCATTTTTCTTCTCCTGTAGAAAAATAATAACAGTTCTAGCTGATTGATAATATTTGACATCCCAGTGGGGGAGGACTTTAGATATATTCCTTAACTTCAAAGGATGTCTTTTCTCAAGAGGCTTACTAAGGGATGATATATGCTGATCTGAGTTTTTAGATATATTTCTTAGCTTACAGAGGGATGATATGTTGAAGATAGTTAGAGATACACCTGTAACTTAACAGTACTAAAATACTAGCAGAGTTTTTTTGGAAAAGTACCATTTTTATTTTCACAAAGAAAACACTTCCAGAGAAATAAAAATTCTAGTAGGTGAGTTTATTTAATATGTGTTTGTAAAGAATTATCAACCAATCTCGTATTGCTTTTTCATTTTTTGCACATTTGTTCTAGTAATTTTGATGAAAATACTGCTTTTCAAAAGGTTTGCATCCAGTTAATTATTTCGTTCTGCGGACAAAAATTCGGGTTGTGTAAAATGGTTGGTTTCAAATGGATTGATTTAGATTATAATGGAGGTGTTAAAACTGAATACTCTTGTAACATAGATCTTCATCTATTGTCCTATATCATATCTGAACAATTTCTCTTGTGAATTCACTTTGGGAAACACGATCCATGTTAATTACACTATATAAAATTATACAGCAATTTTCTATAGTGATACAAAGGTTTAATTACACATTCTATCGTCAACAACATTAGCTTGATAAAAAAAGATGTCTATTATTCAATTAGCTAAAAACACAATTCTCAATAATAAATTCAAATCACGCTCTTGAAATAGATTTATCAATTTTAACTCATACGAGTTACAAGTGACTTCTTCATCCTTCGTTTTTGTCACTCTCATAACAACGGCAACGATAAAAATGCATTCCTAGAGACACTACATAACATGAATTATAAAGGGAACTTCAATCCCTTGTTAAGAGATGAGGATTGATAACCAAGGTTTCATTCTCTTGGCCACTATCACAGGACATTCAATTAATTAACATAGGAAACAAATTCCTCGTACTACATTAACATCATAATTATAACAAGACATTATTATCAACACAATCTACAGTTATAACACACTTTGGGTGCACTTCATAGCCACATTCAAGACACTGATATGCCCAACAAGAACCTTGTTCATCACAAACACAACAAATGAAGGGTCCTCCTCCATTACCATCAGACACCAAATTCAAATCATGTCGATGCCCTTCATGATACACCAATCTTGGAAGATCTTTTGCCTCTTCTTCAACCAGTTTCTCTAGCAACTCAACTTTAGCATTAGTGAAAGGGTATGCATTTTCTTGGTACAAGTTTATTAAGTTTCTTCCATGACAAGTAATTGTTTTTCCATCAGGTCCTATAATTACCAAACATGGTATCCCTTGCACATCAAAGTGCCTAGCAAGGTTTTTGATTTCTGGGTCTTTAAATGGTAATGCTAACCAAGGCATTTTACTGTAATATGAGTCAAAAGATGCTTCGTCACGGTCACTGGAAATTAACACAATTTCAAAGTCCTCATCTTTTCCTTTTTCAGCTAACTCTTGCTTTATCTTCTCATAAATGGAAATTAGTTTTGGAGTGAATTTCACGCATGGTACGCACCACTTGGCTGAGAAGTAAAGTGCAGTAGTTTTATCCACTAGAGAAACAATAGGTACCTGCATGTACAATAGGATTTGTTGCAATCAATTTTTGGTTGCTAGTAGGGATACCTTAAATATCTAGATTCGTTTGCCAGTTTACTTTTAAAGTAGAATGAAAAACTTCAGAGTCATAGATACCTTCTTGTATTTGTCCTTTATTTATTTCAATGCTATGGTCCATCCCTACAATTCCCCCCAACCATTGCTCCTCAATCCTCATTAAAGTGTAAATTTGCGAAAAACTTGTTAAAGTTTTATCTCAAAACCAATTAGTTATGAGAGAAATAGTCCAATTGATATTTAAACCATTCCTGAAATGAGATAGCCGATGTGGGACTTACTTTCCAACATGCCCCATTCACATAAGCCTGACGGACCATGCGAATAGTTACATTTAACCCATAACTAAAGGACATCTTTTGGCCCATGACTACCGGAAAGCAGTTGGACTCTGACCCTCATACCATGTTAAGATTTCATCTCAAAACCAATTGACTATGAGAGGAGTAGTCCAACATGTCTTAAAACCATCCCCGAAACAATGAGGTAGACAATGTAGGACTTACTTTTCAAAAAAACTACCATAATAATTCTGAATTAACAGACAATACAAGATAGTAAAATGAAGGTATTTGAGCGATTTATTACCTTTCTTGTTACTCCAGCATGGCTCAAAACATAGTCTCTATATTGGTTTGCAAGTAAATTAACAAGTGTCTGCTTTTCACACTTCTCTCTTTCTGCCTCATGCAGCTTCTCCAACTTCTCTTTACTAAATGGATAACCTTGAATTCCATACCTATAAATAAGTTCAACCCCATTTCTAATTTCTGCACCATCCTCTTTATTACTCTCATAAGGTTGTAAAATAATCAAGCATGGAATCCCTTCTACGTTATACTTTGTATTCAATTTTCTTTGTTTCTAAATCAGAGAATGGAACTGAGAGCCATGGCATGTTTCCATAGAAGTTATTAAATGCATCAGAGTCTTCATCAGAGGATACATATACAATCTCAAATTTAGGGTTACTGTTTTTAAGCTCCTCATAGATATCAACTAGAATTTTGGTGAATCCATTGCATGGTGGATACCAGTTAGCAGCGAATAAGAGACCCACTACTTTTCCTTCAAGATCAGAAACTTTTACCTGCACTCACAATTTACACAATTTACAGCTACTTCAACATATTAGCATAACTTATGAACAAACATATTCATCCCGAATAATGGAGAGAAAGTTTTTTGTCTTAGACAATTAAATTTTAAAGTTATTTAAATCGGGTCAGGCTCCTCTCCATTAGTGCAATTTTTCCCTTTAGTTTGAAGTGTAAATTTGTCTTATTATAATAAACATAAGGGTATAAGTGTAAAAACATATAACATTTTTTTTGGTTTTTGGCATCACTTGCCTCTCCATTACTCGAGAGGAGTCTCATTCATTTAAATCATACAATTAGCAAGGGTCGTTTAATTACGGATGGACAAGGTGTTAATACCTCCCTCGATCTATAATCGACTCCTGAACCTAGATATCAAAATCTAAACCCTAGTGTGATTGTTCTAAAAGATTTTTTCTATATTTTTTAGTATAAATGTAGTAGTGACTCAGGACGTGACAACTCTTCACATTTTCAATAGGAAGATCCTTATGTAGCTTCAATTCTTACCACATTTATCAGTGATCTGAATCCTTAAATTGTGTTTAGGAAATCTAAGTAAAAATGACATTGCTAGCAAATTATTATAACTTAATCACGAGCACGAGACACACCAAAACTAAGGACTATCTATGACTTGTAGAGAAAAGTTTAACCAGCGTATAGATATTATATGAAACCTTTGTGCATAGTTAATATTATGTAATATAAACTATTTCAACCTATCATAGTATAAAAACAATGGAGGCTACTTAAGGGATAAAAAATCAAGTTAAGAGCATGCTAGGTTTCTTAAAGGTAACAGCAAATTCTTATTCTTTCAAAATTAATTAAAGTAGGTATGAGTTGAGTATTCAATAATAGGCTCATCCCTCCCCTTTAAATAAAAACTTTGCAGATTAATTTTAGAAACATTTTTTTATAGACAAATGTTAGTACATTAATATTTATTATTAATGTAAATTGAAAGTCAAACCAAAAATATTATTTACTTCACTCTAGTCATTAGACTATTTTATAACTCGTTATTCACCGACAAAAGATGTATAGAATGATATTGAGGATGGGGCACTAAGAAGAGAAAGGAATCTAGAAGTATCCAAAAATAAAATGATGAAAGGGACAGGTCACCCAAATGGTCAGTGTGTAGGAGATAACAGGCCACGTGTAGAAACTCGAAGAGTAAATAGTTGGGCTAGATCTAGAGGAATGGTTTAGGTGCCACATCTTCATACATTGAAAGGGACTTCAAACTTACGTTAGAACTTGGGCATCAGTATTGATGGGCATGTATAAATTCTCCTATTAAATCTAAGATTATTAAGAAGGTGTTCTTCGAGTGATGGAAGACATTATTATATATTTAGGATAAATAAAAGGTTAAAGGTTCAGAGCAATACTTATTGGGAAAATTAGTTATTAATGTCGAAAGCGATTAGTTCCTTAGTTAAGATGAGGGATACCTTAGTAGTATAAACAAAATCTAGTTAACTTATATAGGACTGAACAAGGATCATATGTCCCAAAAAATTCTCGTCCTGATGTCCCAAACCAATCACATTTCAATAATTAACATACAAAAGTTATTTTATGCTTTTTACGATTATTCTTTTAATTACATAACAATCCATAATTAGATCCAGACACTATTAGAACACCTAAAATGGATTACAGGTTTATAAATTTATTCTCTGAGAGAATATATGAAGGAAGATAGTTTGACTCGGTAGATCCCGAGGCAAGAAGTATGAAGAAAAAGAGCCAAACTCCTTCCATGGCAGTTATTGAAAATAACATTAAAAATTCAAAAGACAAAAATATTTATATCCTTTAATTTACTAAATTTACATTTTCACCATTCAAAATACACTATAAAATTGAATTACTCTCTTTAGTAAGGGAGATGAGTATAATTCAGAAGAAAAAAGCATGCATGCTTCACACACAAAACTTTGAACAAAGCTATTACCTCAATAATATATTTTCAGCCATAAGCTGTTACCTAATGGAAGCAGTGATTAGAGGGAGAGAAAGAGGGAGAAAAAAATAATACTTGTCCTCCATTTGGAGAGAGCAGAAAATTACGATCTTTGGAAGCAAGAAGTGAGAACCTAGAACTGGAAACTTCACCAAAGTAATCATTATGACTCAGTGGATGAGCTTGAGTTTCATCCTTCATTTCATTCATCATCTTTCTCTATCTCTCCCTTCCTCGTTTTACTATACAATATATGATGAATTAGTATTCTATAGATGTAAGAATCACAACGAGAAAACACCTTTCATTCTCTCCATCTCAAGCCTAATATTCCTTATAAGATAAGTGTAGAACCATATATTTTGTAGAACGAAGAATATGATGATTTAAGGAGGTAGGTTATTTAATCGTACTATTAAAATCATAATATATATTATATTTAATTATTTTTTACAAAAAAATATATTTTTAAATTAAACAAAATGATACACAAATAATATTTTTATTCTCGAACATATTTTATTCTCCTGCTTTTTACATATGTTATTTTTAATGTGCAGTTACGTGAGAAATGTGAGAACAGTTATCATATAAAAATTATGAGAATAATAAATTTGAGTTTTACTAATATATATGGATGATCAAAATTAAAAGTAAATTCTTATTCATATGATAGTTATTTGCATAATCTTAACCATTAAAATAAAATGCAATGTTTCATATTAACAATTCACAAACACATATTTGTTAAAAGTTATGTATATATTATTTTGAGGGTTTATGAATTTAATTTTTTATGTATGAAATCTCGCCTTTTGGCATCTCTTGAACATTAACACAAAATAATATATATAGAGGATGCTATCACGTGTTTAAAATACATTATTTTAGGTTCCAAGATATATTAATTTTGTATTGAAAAAATAATGTTTTCATATCTTGAAGATACTAAAATATAATTTTCAAAATATAATTTATTTTTCTTGAATCACTAAATACTATATGTACATTGTTCTTAATTTTGCATGAACGTTAAATTAGGGTCATTATATACTTTTTTCTCTACAATGTGCTTTTAAATATAATAAAATTATAAAAAATATGATACTAAAATAAAATCAAAATAAGTGAACTTAATGAAGAAAAAAAGTTTAAGATATTATATATATTAATTTTTTACTGACTTCCCAAGCTACTTAATTATATCTAATTCAGACTTTGAATTTCTAAAACATATTATGTTCACACTTAATCCCTAAGGGGATAATTAAAAGTTAGCAGAAACACACTAGTGAAGATATTTATCTACTTTCTTTTATTTCTTTCAACTCATCATTAATTATTTAATTCCATCCTATGCATTCCAAGAAATTATCTTCACACATGGAGAATTATGGTCTAGCATTCGTTTTCGCTGCCAAAATTAAGGTACAAAACTAATTGAATTGAGTTGAACCATAGTTCAGCTTGATAAAGATTGATCCAGTTTAAAATTTAACTCAAATTTAATACAAGTTATTTTTTAGCTCAAGTTCGGTTTGATTAAAGTTCACGAACCATTTGATTCAGTTCGAATTGGTTCTTTGGACAACTCAAATAATCAATTCATTTTAAAAAAAAAATACTAAACTATTTTATATTTATAAATATAATATTGTTTATATATAATAACAATAAATATAAAAAATAATAATGCGTGCAATTATAATAAATATAAAAATTATTTTATATATATATAGTCAACTCATGAAACTAATGAGATGAATTATATTCAATTTAAATATAACTCATTTATTTAATAAATGAGTTCAACTTCTAGTTTAATGTCAGGTCATTTGATTCATAAACTAAGTTTATTTAACTAAAAGTAATCAATCGAGTTTTGAAGGAATAGCTGATATAATATTATATTGTATGGTGCATTTTGACTTGTGAGTAACTCGTATTAAGTGAAGTCAGCCATGGGAAAAAACCACGTGTATGGTCCTAGTTCCGGAATGTAAAACATTTATGAGGTTGGTGCTATCATCAAACACTTATGAGGTTCCGTGATACATCAAAAACCCTTCTTTTGCCACCTCTTACTTCTTTATTTCTATCCTCTCCCTTAGTGAAAAATACAAATATTACTTCTAATATCTATCAAGTTTTATTTATTAGCTTAAACGATGTTTAAATTAGTAGATATTTATCTCGAAGACAACAATTATTAAGATTCTTGTTCTAATAATTGAATTCCACGTGTCCTACGTGAGCTAAGCAAGTCACAAGAGTGAGGAGACTCGTGTCACAAATTAAAGCTTCGTTTGTCATAAAACAGATTTACGACTCGAGTATGTGTTGGCTTGTTGCTTCCTGTTTTACTTATTGATCTAGTGATGTAAGATTTTGTTAAATCTTAGATCTATAAGATGAATGTAAAAGATTAAGAGTTTGATTTTTGTGAGTAACATTTATTGTTGGAAGTAACAACCATATATTCAGTGGGTCAAACTGAAATGCCTCTCCAACAACCCATTAAATAAATTTGTGTCAGGTTGGCCTCACAGAAAATCACCAACTCTGGGTCTAAATTAGTTTGGTTTAAATCCAAAAAAATATTATGATCAGTTTCTTATTTTCATTTCAAGTAAAAGATAAATTTTTATATTTATCACTTTGACTAAGAAATTTTCCCAATAAAATATAGTCCCTTACAATTTTTTGTATAAAAGGAACAAATTATACTTTTTAAGAATAAATAAATTGGTAAAATGTGATTTAACAAAGTTGCTTCATTTAGTGGAAAATTACAGTTCAACCCTTAAAGAATAGTATCGATATTTCTTCCAAATTTTGTTTTATGGAGTATAATATTTATATACTGTTAATATAAAAATTTATATAAGTTAGTATGTTATTCACCATTCATTAATACTATTTTGAAGAGTCAATAATCTTAAACATAAATAATGAATAATTTAGTGACAATGCATAAACTCATATAATATTAGTATATATATTTTCCCCTTTTTTATATAACCTAAATTTTATTTCCATTCTTTGACTATGCCTTCTCTTATGCTAAGAGTGATGTTATCCATACATCCAAATCTTTATTCTTGTTTGAACTTTGTCTTAATTTATATGAGAATATGATCATTAAACCTAATAGATGATATATTGAATAGTTAATGATTGTTCAAAGTTTTGGAATTATTTGTTAATTCTTAAAGAGTATGATGTCTAACATGCAAAGTTGGGGATATTATTTTCAAGATATGTTGAATATATGACAACTTTAATTATCAAGGAGAATAAATGAGTGAGAAACTACAGAGACTTTACTTTTGTATTTCACCTTATTGTGTGAGACTCAATGTTTTCCTCTTAGATAGAGAAAAATATTCAAATCACGTCTTATATATAGTTGAGACGTTTATAGACCAGCTCCCTTAATTGTTTACTTTTAATTTGATGAGGTTTTTTTCTAGTTAAAACTATCTGTGTTATTTTTCTATTATTGCTCTATTTTATTTTTACAATTGTCGTTTTCATAAGTGTCCAATTGCACAGAAAATGATTGGTCATGAATTTCCCAACTATTCTCGCTATTTTTTTTGGTACTAGCAAAAATATCTTGAAGGAATTAGTCTATTTTGAGATTCATAATTACCCCTTCCAACAAGTGTCACTTCCAAAAATCAAACTCTTAACTCTTTGATAATCCTAAAGATCTAGCAGAACTCTACATATTAAACCATACCTTATATAATGAAGTAGACAAATATGAAAGAATATGGATACATGGAAGTAATAAAGTTATGATTTGACATATATTTATATATATTGCTTTTCCTTATTTTGGATTTGTAAGATTTTTTATAACAGTTTGTCTTAATAAAAAGTTTAGCTATAAAAAAACTTACAATCTAAAAAGTTAAGAATTTTTTTTACCTATTTAAAATATTGGGTTGTTTAGTTTTGAAGTTATAACCTCACAAATCATAATGATAAGTAAATATAAACACATCTAGACCAAATACATGTTAAAAAATATTTGTAATGTTTCACATATGACTAAGCTCACTAACGCCATATGATAAGATAAAATCTATTCAACTGCCATGAGCTATTGAGAATAAAAAATAATTTTTATATAGAATATCATATTAAAAGAATTAAAATCATTGGTTCCAAAATCATGCAACTTAGGGACCCACTTGATTATGTCGTACAGCTGTTACCTGTTCACAACCCGTGACGTGGCGCCATAATTTCACCATTCTTGAGCATCCCATGCAATCAATCAATGATCTTAGCTTTATCAACCACATAACTAACCACTGTACTTTCCGGTAATGATAAGACAAATTCTTATTTTTATATTTATAATAAAAGTTAAAAAAATATGATATAATTATATTTATAGGATAAAAGTATTATATCTTTTATTTGTGATATATTTGTCTCTTTGAATCTCGATTAATGGAGAAGATCTTAACTCCAATCTCCTATTACTCAAACCCTAATAATGGCATCTTATTGTCCTCGTCTGGAAGATGATATGATCATAAATCAAAATCAAACATCTTTCTGTGAATCTGATGCTAACCTCATGAATGAAACTATTTACTTGAGGACACGATCCCTTCAACCACACTTGATACAATACATATCGTGTAGTTATGTTTTAGCGTGATTTAGCTGCTCTTCATCTTCCCTCACGGTACCTCTATTCTATTAAATTATTGCAAAAAGATTCAATTCATGTTAGCAACACTTATTGGTAGGTACAAACTCTGAGATCGTTACCAAAAAACGTAAGGAGTACGAAAAAAATTAATTCAACAAGAAAAGCTAAAATTTAAGTATGGACGATGACCCTTCTCTCTCCACGGCACGCTATGTTCCAACCCAAATGAGAGATTAATGTAATATTTCAACATAATTAAGTAACACATTACACTTATAAAGAAATTAAAGTATAACACATTACACTTATCAAGAAATTAAGGTGTGTTCAATTGACACAGGATGATATGAAGTAAGAGACCTGAATTTAGAAATTTAAACACGTCTGCTACATAATTCTCCAAACTGACAAAGAAATACAGACGAATGTACTTAAATAATGCCTTCACTGGCTCTTAATTTCACTTTGCTCCATTTTTTCTCTCCATTTTTTCTCTAGGTTTTGTTTCGGATTTAGATTTTGTACAGAAAAAAAGGAAAATAGAAGGTTTAAGAGTAATCTCACAAGTGTATTTCACGGCTCCCAAGCCTTCCATTTTCGACCGACGGTATTGAAGCATTGAATATTCAAGTTTTCAACATCCTTCATCATAGCTAGCATGGATTATTGAAAACTTGAGGATCAAGTTTAGCTCTACAAACCGGACAGAAAGGGTGATTAGAAAGCCACGTGTCAGCACATTCCACGTGGAAGCCATGGTTACAAGCAGGAACCAGTCGAGCCGGTTGCTCATTCTCTATCTCATCAAGACACACGGCGCATTCGGTTCCCATGACTAATTCTTTTCCGGTGATTCTCGGAAGCTTCTCGAGTTCTGAAGCTGATAAACCCTTTTCAGATACCGGCTTCACCGGTAGCCGGGGATTATCACTTCGGTAAGTAGTAGCGTACCATAGAAGACACATGTAGATTATGAAAACAAAGCTCATGCCAAGGCATGGTAGAAAAAGTGCTAACAGAACTGAATCAAGCATTTGGTTTTGTTCAATTGAGTGAGAACAAAGAAAGTGAGATAAGTAATTAATAATAATAATAATATAGGTGTGGTGTTATGTTAGTGGTTTTTGATAGAGAAAAGAAGCGAAGGGGATGTTTGGGGGTGCAGGATACACGGCATAATGATGGTAGAATAAGAGAGAATAGTTATGGGAAATTGTGTGGGAAATTAAACAAAAGTGGGACTGTGAGACTTTTTTGTGTGAGAGTAGTGGTGTAAGGGTTTCGGTGGGGATGGGGCAATTGGGTTCACACTTGTGACTTATTTCAGAAGCTAGATCTTATAAGACAAACCTTCAAAATGAGGATAAATTTTTTTTTTTGGTTTTCAGTATCTCGCACTATAGACAATCTTATCCGAGTCGAGAATTTTCATAGATGTATGAGATTAACTCTTGTAATAGGTATTTTTTTGTCCACAAAACTTAAACTCAAGACTTTACTTAAGATGAATTAAACATATAACATTTGAACCAACATCTGTTAATCTTTAAAACGAGGATATTCATGTTTCTATCTCGTAGTATAAAATGTTATTTTTTATTTATAAGAAAATTACAATTTTTAAATGGACGAGACATAACATAAATAAGGACAAAAATGAGGATAAGTGATATATGTCATTTGTATTTATATCTTATATCATGTCTTATCAAGTAAAATCTCATAGATTAATGGCCGATTTAAATTTTTTAATTATATAATAACACAATCTGGGAGTTAAAGTGGTTTAATGATTAAAATAAAAGTGTTAAGGAATGAAATGAAGAAACTTGAAGTATGAGTTTCATCTAAAATAAATTAAAAAAAAAGAGTTAAAATCTTATGGTTAAAATGAAGGAAAATAAAAGTTATAAAATATACATATTATCTTATAAATTGTGTCACGGTGTTTTTTTGATGTTTTACCATACTAGGTCAAAGATTTCTCTAAGCCACAATTAGTTGGTTCACAACTCATAAGTATAAAAAAAACTATGAGTTATAAGTCAAATAACATCCAAATGACTTATTAAATATTAAATATGTACTTATAATTTATTTTTTCCATTTATTAGTTAATTCTTCCACTTATAAGTTACTTTTTCCACTTATAAGTTCAATTTTCAAACACAACTAAATAACTTTTGGTCATAGAAGTAAATTGATTAACTTATAAATTACTTATGCATAAACACTGCCTTCTCTATTTCCTTCTTTGGGCATTTTTTTACAGTGACTTAAAATTGGGAATGGAGAATTCCGAAAGGGACAAGTTTAACACTAAAATCAGTAAAATGTGTGGTTTATTTATTAATACGAATTATGCCTGGGTTAGACATCTAGTATATGTTATGTGTATGATTTGAATCAGATAATATTGAATTAAGTCCCTAAATAAATAGCTATTAGGGACATGCTTTTTATGTTAATTGTGCCTTGTAGAACCTAACAGAATCTAATCCTAATTGTATGGACATAAACCCTGTTCTTGGCAAAGTAATAATATCACTAAGATGCAACTAAAATAATTGAGATGTATTCCTCAAAAAAAAATTAATTCATACCACATAAAGAACATGCTGCATTGCCATAATCATAACCATCTAATATTATAATAAGAATATAAAATATATACATTATCAATGTAAAAATTTATACACATATATTTTATTATTTACCATTCATTTAGATTACTTTGTTTAAAAAGTCAAGAACAATTAAATATAAATGATAGATGATAAAATAATAATATATAAAACTCATACACCATCAAAATACATACATATTTTTCTCTTATAATAATGTCATCGACCACATTATTTGACACCTATCGGTCCTACCCTTATGCAAATTCAGCAATCATATATATCAACAAGGCAAAATCAATACAATATGATACTATAGAGTTAGAGAAATAGTGCACACAAGAAATTGCAGCTTACAAGGATGAAAATGGTTTCTAATTCTAGTTGCTACTGTCAGCTTCTACTTTTTTTTACAATTCTCTTTCAGTTATCATTTCAGCTTGAAATCTCTCGCTCAAAGGTTGAATTTCTTCCTGGATTTCAAGGACCTCTCCCCTTTGAACTCGAAACAGGGTGAGTCATAGCAATTCGTATCGTAATATTTTTGTTCCGGGTGATACTCGAACTTTCAACCTCTTTCACTCACGTCATTTGTCCTAACCATCAAACAATCTTATAACTCAATTTTTTTGTTGGTGATGAAATTGGAACCCACTAGATCATGCAATCCGTTCTTTAAGTCATTCAACATTATACCAGCTTATGACTATCTATTTCTTTTACTATATATTAAAGACACTAATTCTCAATATTGATTTTCTTATTTTGGGCAATCTTCTCTCCATAACTTCTGTCACTCTATGTATCGTAAGCTATGAATTGATCAGAAAATACTTAATAATTAACTTGTGACACTCAACAGATCTGCACCATTAAAGGATTAAACTTTTTGTTTCTATTCTTTTATCTAGTGCAACCGTTAGCACATGTATGAATCTGACCGAGGAGATTGATCCTGTAGAAATAGTTATAGTTAGATGTAGAAGGTGATCATGAAAAACTAAAAACGGAATGACCAAGAAATATTAGATTGATATGATTTGTCTTTCAATATGATTTACCATAATATACTATGGTGCTATGTTATTTGATCAATGTCATCAACCAAATATAGTAAAAAAGTACTTGTTTGTTTGTTATTGTATGGGATGAAGATCATGTGCCTCAAACGGTGTCTCACTCCATGTCCTAAACCAATTAGAGTGTTCCAAATGGTTTCGTGCATTATGTAATTTAAGCCATATTTTCTTCCTCTTCTTTAACATAGCTCTATGATATTTATGTCCATTTAACAGGTATGTGGGGTTAGGGGAAACTGATGATGACATGCAGGTGTTCTACTACTTCATTAAGTCGGAGAACAACCCTCATAAAGATCCTCTTATGCTTTGGCTAACCGGCGGTCCCGGTTGTTCTTCATTTTCAGGCCTTGCCTACCAAATAGGTAGTTTTTGACATTGCAACTTTGGATTTGTGAATCTCTTTTTGCAATGTCCTTAATTCATATCTGGATACAAGTATCACTCCACATTACCCTTCTTTGAGATTTGATATTATTATTACACTTACCTCCTCTATAGAGACATGATTGAAATTACACTAAGAAGTTGAGTGTAGCTCCTAAAAGAAATATATTTTCGCCTTTAAATTATGTTTTTATAACACAAAATATGACCATCAAAACTTGTACTTACAAATTTTAGAGTTTAATTGCAGTTCAATTTGGCAGCAGATTATAATATTTGTACAATTCCGATAATCATCACTTATTTGACACAAGCAATGTACAAATTTAAACAGGCCGAGTGAAATAAAAAGAACCCTATGTGTTGACCTCTCCAAAAAAGTGATACTCGACATCTTGGCAGGTTTATTGCACATTGACTATCACAATAAAATGTACTTCCAATCTGAACAAGTCTTATGTTTTCTATCATGCGGTTTAGTGACAGATATTTTTTCACTCTCTCTATCAGACTCATATACTCTGCCATTTCCAAATCTCTGGAAAAATCTGAATCTGAAATTCTATAAGCTCAAACTGTATTACCCTCGCTGTAACCAGTGATCCCCTTGAGATAACTGAAATCCAGTTTATGGCATGTGCAATACCTAGTCTAGAGTAAATCATAGCATAGATAAGGGAACTCTATCACTTTCAGTTTTAGCATTTACATAATTTTTATTTATAAAATGGTTCTATTTGTCAAATTAAGTACGAAAGTATTCTAGCTAGTTTGGCATGGATTTTACTCCATGCAGAACCATTTGGTAGCAAAATGTTGACACCAATTTTGTGCTGTCAATATTCTAGTGTGTTTCATTGGGGTTTCTCTAGCATTGATCCGATCCGAAATGTGATCGAGTCAACAACTTTCATTGAATGACTTTTGTCATCAATTGGGTGTTATAGGTCCACTTAAATTTAAAATTGAGGAGTACATTGGGAGCTTGCCTAATTTGGTCTTGAGGCCACAGTCATGGACAAAGGTAATAGAATGTCTCTTCATGAACTTGACATTGATTTTGTTTTTTGAGTTGAATGCAATATATATGTACAATTTTGTGTTGGGATAATTGCATAGATAGTATAACTCATCCTGTTTCAATGATTCTTTTTTATTATTTGTCATTGGTCAGGTATGTAACATTATTTTTGTAGATTTGCCACTTGGAACCGGCTTCTCTTATGCGAAAAATCTCACTGCTCAACGAAGTGACTGGAAATTAGTTCACCATACCCATCAATTTCTCAGGAAGGTACAATCATTATGCTTATGTAATTTAGTTTCTTTGTAGTTTACTTTTGGAGGTTCAACCTCCTCACTATAGCTGAAAACAAGCTATGTAATTTGATCATTTTATTATGAGGCTGCTATATTTATATCTTAGTCTTTGTAGTGGCTGATTTATCACCCGGAATTTCTTTCAAATAAATTTTACATTGGAGCTGATTCATACTCTGGCATTCCTGCCCCTGCAATTGTTCAAGAAATTTTAAATGGTAAGAAATTTTAATTGGTTCTGTTTGTCATATGAATCAGTTATACATGTAATAGCTAATATCTTAGTCATTATAGTTAGTCCTCTAATAACAGACCAATTGTCTGCATTCTCCTTTGTTGTGTAGAATTTAGTAAAACAAAAATTATAAATCAAGATTAGGTGTGTTTATCCAACTTGGTTATTCATCATACTTAATTACTTCTTTATATTCTTCTGACCCTTGGAAACTTGGCAGAAAGAACAATGGAAGAAATAGTAAGTTTCGCATTAGTTCATACACCCAAGTTTGCACATTTTTGAGTCATATAAAAAATTATTTGAGTTTGATGTAGGTACAAATAAACTCATTGGTAGCTGTAGAATGATATCCTTTAACTAGCATATGTGAATTTTAACACACCTAGTTATTATTAAGCTGACTGTTATTCTTCACTTTTCTTGATTAACAGGAAATGAAAAAGGTCTCCAGCCTTGGATAAATCTCCAGGTTTGCCTTCAATTACTCTGATTAGACTTTAACTAAGGGTGAACCAGTGGACGAGACTCTTACCTAGTGGCGTCTGAAGAGAGTAGATGTAAATAGCCTTACTCCACAAGTGGAGAGGCTGTTTCCGAGATTTGGACCTATGACCTTCAAGTCACAAGGCCAACAACCTTATCGTTCCGTCGTGGGTCATTTTCTCTAGCTACCCTTTAACTATGGGCAAAAAGTCTATGAACACCTAGACCTTATAAGCAAGTCCTTTTAAAAGTGGCAGTGTTAATAATAGCTCCTTCAATATGTACTATGAACTAATTTGGTCTTCATTTTTTCAGGGATATCTTCTCGGGAACCCCTTGACAACAAATAGAGAGAGCAATGATCGAATCTCATTTGCACATGGGATGGCACTTATTTCTGATGAACTATATGTGGTAATATTTTAATAGTCTTATTATTATTATTCAAGGGGAATATTTCTGCTTAGTAAAGCTGTTTACACAGTATTTTGTTATAAATTTTGTAGACTGCTGTTATGTTTTTACTTGAAATCTTGAATTTACACGATTTTTTTTTTGATATCATTTATATTCCATCACAGTCATATCAGCAATTTATGAGTGGTTCCTTTTAGAACATGACATCAGAAAGAAATGTGTCTACAATTCTTATTTTTCTATGGTGTATTGGCAGTCGCTGCGGAGAAATTGTGAAGGAGAGTATATCGATATAGATTCCAAAAACAAGATGTGTTTAACAGATATCCACTCCTTTGACGAGGCAAGTAATAACCATACCAATTTCATTATGATCATCACTTCTACTCTTGTTAGTCAGCTCGGTTGAGTTAATTCACGATATTGGTAAACTATTATTTCTTATCTTCAGTGCCTTTCAGGAATTAATTTATTCCACATTTTGGATCGCTACTGCGAAGATGATGCGGGTATGCAACAGGAAGCTCTGTGGAGGAGATCTCTGTTTCAGAAGTTCAAGGCCTCATTCAGTGCTCATCTCACAGTGCCAGATATAAGATGCCAAGTACTTTTCGCAAGCATTATATACATTCACACATGTCTATGTGAAAGATATTTCAAATTTGATTTTCCCCATTTTTGCTGTTGTAGATTTATGGTTTTTTCCTCGGCGAACAATGGATTAACGATGAGAGTGTTCGCAAGGCACTGCATGTTCGAGAGGTTTGATATAATAAATCTATATTCGAGTCATATTTGATGGAATTGTAATGCCATAGCACAATTGGCGACAAATACTTAAGTCTCCATTCAAGTACAAATAGCTCTTAAAATTTGAGTCAAACATAGACTTATAGATCCTCGGCAATTAGCAGTTAGTGGATACACCATACATATTAATGAATTTAGCTCAATATACTGCAGGGAACAATAGGGAAATGGCGACGTTGTTACACTGATGACTTTGAGCACGACATCTCTGGCAGCTTTGAGTTTCATGTAAATCTCAGTGCAAGAGGGTGCCGTTCCCTGATATACAGGTGAAGAATTTCACATTCTTAATCTGTTTTTATTTCTCCGGAAACTTGTTTAGCTTTCTCTACGCCAATCGCAAATGATTGATTCAAATGGAAATTTATGTTTTGTTGATAGTGGAGATCATGATGCTGTTGTTCCTTTCATGTCCACTCAAGCATGGATAAGGGCACTAAACTACTCCATTGTTGATGATTGGAGGCCATGGCTTGTAAATGGCCAAGTTGGAGGGTAGGCATGATATTTTAAATTTGATATTATGATTGTGTTGTTACTAATTGAAACAAATATTACAAATAATGGTAGAAAAGAAGATTATTTTATTGTTCAAATTACTTATACAGAATACCCTAAGATAGCTTGTTTCGAAATATTTACGCATAACTTGCCTTTGATGCAGATACACAAGGACTTACTCGAATCAAATGACATTTGCAACTGTGAAGGTAAGAACATGCAATTTTTATATCAGAAGTGCTCTTTTTAAAAATAAAATAGAAGGTTTGGTAGAGGAATGAAGTATCTTTTGGGGATTCTCAAGATTTGATTTGTGTGTATATAATTTCAGGGTTCAGGACATACAGCTCCTGAGTACAAGCCTGATGAAGGCTTTGCCATGTTCAGTAGGTGGATATCCAATGTGCCTTTATAAGCTTCAGGCAGGTGTGTTTAGTATAGATTATATTCTTAGATTACAATTATATTTATCTATGGACTATGACCAGGGGAAAATCAACCTATCGAAATGAATGGGTGAGTGATTGCGATCGTGGTTGCTGCGATTGCGGTCATTGTAGCCGTTACGGTGTGAAACATTATGTGATTAAAAAAATATTTTTAATATTGATGCGGTTGTGTTGCGGTCGCATCACTGTGATTCAATATAACAACGTAATTGCAGTGTGATTCTGTCACCGTAACCATAATATTACAGCCACATCACGTGATGCGGTCCACAATTTGAAACACTCAATATACTATCAAATTGTTGACAATATTTGTTGATAATAACAGGACATGTAGTTTTTGGTTATTTTCTAAGCAACCTGATTTAGAGTTTTAGACACATAGTAGAAGGGAAGGTGTCCATTCTAGATATAATAGAAGTAACATTTTTTGTTTGGTGGGAAATTGGTGATGCATGGTTCCATGCAAAAAGCTCATAGGGGTTAGGTTGAGTGTGAATGGAAATGACTAATTTGAGCTAGTATTAATGAGTAATGTGGCAGGTGCTCTTATACAAAAAAAAATCTAACTCGCAAATAGACACATGACTATGGTGGTATCAGCAAATTGTACATTAGGCCAAATATTATCTAGAGTGAATTGTTATACAACATGTGTGTATCAATAAGGAGGAGAATGGTATATCATCTTAAGTTAAGTGTGTAGAAACATAAGTATATTGAAAGTTTATATCTTACTATAAATTGTTGTAATATGAACATTGTTATTAAATTATTGTATAGCTTTATTGTGGGATTTAAATTCTACTCCAGTATTTCTAAGAGTGCAAAATATATCCAACCGTATTTTCAGTTAAAGAAGTAATCTCTTTTAGATATGTAATTGTTGCTCTCAAGTCTCAACATGTATGATACTTAAAGAATTTAATAGAACCTTAAAACATTATATTTGTTGAATGAAGCTAATCTTATAAAATTGAATCATGAAACTGTAAATTATAGTTCAATCAAATATAACCTATTTGTACCCAAAAAAATACAACCTATTAAAATTGTAATTAGAACTTAATTGAACTAGCTATTATTGGAACTGAAGATGTTAATGATCCAATTGATTAAACCAACCTATCAAGTTTTGATTTTCAAAACGATTTCAAAGTATAAATGGAGAGATAAATTATTGATTTTACTTATATTTTTAATGACAAAAATGTGATTTCATAATAAATAAAATGATAAAAATGTCATTATATTTTATATTTTGTGTATTATTATGTAATATTTGTCTCTCTATTTGTGGAGAGTATCTTACTCGAGTATTAACCGGAAGCTTGACTCCATTGGAACAAATGTCTCACATGAATTGCCACCTTCCACAACACTGTATTGGAGTGAAGAGGTAGGAGTTTTTACCATTATCATTTTCATAGGTGTTGAAATAATTATGAAAGATTTACAAATAGACTTTACCAATTAATATAATTTATGACCATTATGATTATAACGCCACTTCAATTCATATGTTAACTCGGTCTAAAGAAATTAAGAATGGTTTATTAGATAACTTGATTTAAATTTGGTTACTATATTAGAAATTAATAGCAATGAGAATATTGTTTTGAAATAACAATATTTAGAGAAGAAATTGGTATTTTTAGGATTATATAAAAAAAAATGAGGAGTGTGGTACAAAATTATAATTGGTGTGATCATAAAAGAAACTCTCAACTATTTGGGTTCAATTGGTATTCAAATGGAAGCCCAATCCTCAAATTTATCATTTTTTTTTGGTTAATCAAATTTGTTAATGAAACTGAAGCCCAATTAAAGTAAGAAAAAGAACAAAAGTTCTAAAAAACGAACTCAGCAGTTACTGATACCAGGTTTGAAACCTTAAACTATGTCGACCATAAACAAGGACCAGATCATCGACGAATCGAAATGTTCGGAAGAAGAAGAAGATTTAGTGAAGCTTCTACTCCCTGATGTTCAGAACCTTCCACTTATTCCTCCTTCTTCCGTTCAATCTAACTTTGTAACTTACTTCGCTATAGGTTTTCCCATTTCTTCTTTTTCCTATTTTAATTCAATTCATTAATTATTCATTTCACAAAGTCCATGTTCTATAGCTTATATTTTTTTATGGCCAGATTTTACGAAGCCAGCTCATGATCACTATGTTTATCGGCACGCCAATGGGTATGCATTATTTATATAACTCTTGCTCCCTTTGTTTATTTAGAGTTTGTTTGCGAGTTAGTTTTTAGAAGAGGACGAAGGGGAACAGAAGGTTTCAGAGTTCTGAGTGAAATATATTTGTGAGATGACTCTGAAGCCTTTTATTTCCCTTACTTTCCCTCCAAAACACAACTCACAAGCGGAACCTTGTGAACTTTAGGCTATGTTTGTGAGTTGGGTTTTGGAGGGGAAGTAAGAGAATGAGAAGGCTTCAGAGTTACCTGCAAGTATATTTCGTAGCTCTGAAGCCTTCCTTTTCCCTCTGAAGTCCAACTCGCAAACAGACCCTTAGGGTTAGGGTTAAGTCTTTGAGGTTCCATTTCAAATTGAAATGTGTGGCTAATGTGTTTCATTTATGACCTTAAAGATTGTGTGTGATCGGCTTGGCTTCTTCCCACGTTGCTTTCAAGGATGAAGGTGGAATCACAGCCATAGATTTCAATGTTGGAAAGTCTGATCGCAGTGGAGTGAAGGTTACCGGTAAGCGAAAGAAGGTATTATTCCTCTCTTGCTTCCGTGTTCCTAGTAACATATGTGGTCTTGCATTTTGGTTTGGTCGGGATAACATGAGAAAGCACGATAGTGGGTTGTGGTACACATCATGGGGTAGAAGATGTAAGGCTAATGCCTAATTTATATTCTTTTCTGTAACAAAATTTAGAACAATTTTGTATTAGTTTTAAATAGTCGTCCTACTGGTGAATGATGTTATCGATTATTTTTGCAAACTGATGGAGCTGAAACTTCTATCTTATTGTATAGGGTATGATCATGAAAATGCAGATTGCAGAGTGTCCCCTTATCTATTACTTCCAATATCTGTTTATTTATGACCGAACTACTAATGATCACTGATGCACCCATCATGATGTTATTCTTTGGTGACATTGTTTGTTTCAAAGTTAATTACTTCTTGGATTAGCTTTTTACTTCTACCGTATTATTAAGAAATGGTATATTTTTATGCAGAATGCTCAACACTTTGAGGCAAACACAGCATTGTGTAAAGTTAATACCAAAAACGATTCTTATATTGTTAGGTAAATTCTCTATCATACTACAATCTTTCGATACCAGGATGATTTATTTGTGTGTATTGTGTATGTGTACAACACACTTCACCATATGTGTACAACACACTTCACCAAGTCCTTTTCTTTTTAGGTACATCTGAATACTTTGATTGCTTACTTGTGGTGATTTTTCATAGGTGTTGTGTCAAAGGCTCCCTTTTGGAAGTTAATCAACTATTGATCAATCAGCCAGAACTGCTAAACGTTTCGGTAAGAAATTTAGATTCTTATCCAGACTAATTTTATCTACCCTGAGAAACCTAGATTAACTTTTCTTGTAACAGGAGTAATAACTTTGCATTTTAGAATGAAGGATTATGCACTTGTGTTGTCCTTTTACATTTTAAATTTTACAGTGATGCCAAAAGGTCCTTTGCATGTGTCAGAAATGATTGCTCCTACTGCTAAATTCTGTCAGATATTAACAGCTTACACTTGTTTTCTTTAACTCAGCTTTCGTCAGTTCATCCTGATAATTTGTGCTTGTGCTATGAATTATTTCAAACTTCACTTGCTTTCTGCTTCTTTTATTGTCCTAACCAGTTTCCGTTTATAAACACTACAGGCCGAGAGAGAAGGATACATTGCTATCATGATGCCAAAACCTGCTGATTGGCTTAAGGCCAAGGCTTCCCTTGTTAGCCTTCAGGAGTACAAGAAATTGAGGGAACTCAGTTGAATAAGAAGCATATGCGGGCCTATGATAGCGCGCCTTAGCAGAGACTGCGAGAATCATGGTGCCATATTGAAGTTTTTGCATGATTTCCTCATGTGATGCTTCAACTAATGGAGTCCCAAATGCTACAAAATGGATGAAAATGAGAAATTTTAAGGTGCTCTTAAACATCTGAATCATTGGCATTGGTACAGGCCAAGTGTATGGATCAAGTGTATTCAAAACTTGAACATTTTGTTCTCCATTACTCTCTTCAGAGTGCTCTATAAGTGTATTTTTTTTAGAAATATTTTGTTCATCTTAAATGTCGATTTCGAAGTTCTAAGACACTTAATTATTTTTTTATGAAAAGGAAAAAATATATTTGTGGAGTAGAGTGGATTAAATAAAAACATCTTTGTTAAAGAAAGCAAATTTCATTGCTTTGTGTTAAAAATAAACCTAGAGCAACACTAATAAAGGAATATGCATCAAATTCTATGCAAATATGCACAAAATTTTGACATGTATATGCCAACCTCACAAAATGGTGGCTTAACCAAACTTGGATCATGGAATGAATGTCATCTAATCTTCATTTAATGGTATTTTAGATTCTATTTTACTGTTATTAAAATCTGAATCATCTAATCTTCATTTAATGGTTCAGATTGGTGAAGTCAACGGATTCAAAATCACAGAATTTGATGCATATCAAAATGGACACATATCCAAAAGGTTATATGTAGAAGTAGTGGCGCACTAGATTTATAATGTTGGGATATGCACTCAAATCCATCACTTTGAAGACTTGAGATTTGAGAAACCAAACACCTAACCAAGATTGCAAAATAACTTGCCTAATAAGACATGCACAAACTTAATGGCTAGTTGTTCATTATCCATTAGAACTTACAAGTTTGGCTTATTTTCTGAGAACATATGAGTGATAGCATAGGTCAAATGTTTGTGGCTTTGCTAGTAACCATTATATTGTTATGCTGTTGTTTTAGATTTATAAATTATATTAAGGCATGCAGAAGCCAAGAGTAATTTAACCGATAAAGTGTTAGGAGTCTTACATTGAGTAGAATAACAAACTCAGTGTGATACTTAAAGTCATGAGACTCTCCCACTTAATAGACTAGTCTTTCGGGTTGGTCTATCCTCGTGTGCTTAAGTCTTAACATAGAGATATGCTATATATGGTGATGGTTGGCACTCAGCACCATGAAGGCAACAAAAATAGTATTTTCCAATATATATGGCTAAGATCTTCAATCGTGCGGTTTTAGTGCATGAACCATATTTGCAGTGCACAAAGATACGCATGCAGTAACTCCACCAATTCAGATTATAGGCTTCTGACATAACTAAGCACTGAACTGATTAACTATGCTTATGTTGGTTTATATATATGTGTGTGTGCAATTGTTACCAAGCATGCTCCTCATTGGTTGAACAACCACAGAGTCCAAAAGAATACCAATTAACATGAAAAGCAATTCAATTGTCTTGTTAGTATTCCATTTTCTCTTCCTGTTTCTTGGAGAGTCAAGTTCACCATCACACAATGGAGTTTATGTCGTGTACATGGGAGCCGCGGATTCGAGAAATGCTTCCCTTCGAAGTGACCATGCTCATATTCTGAACTTAGTGCTAAGAAGGTATAGCTGCATATACCTTGAACATCAATTAGTTTAATATGTTGGTTTCAATTGTAACATGGGTAAACTGTGATGATATTTTTTTTGATGCGAAGGAATGATAACGCTCTAGTACGCAACTACAAACATGGTTTCTCAGGCTTCGCAGCTCGTCTATCCAAAGAGGACGCAGCCTCTATTGCTCAGAAACCTGGAGTTGTGTCTGTCTTCCCAGACCCTATTTTAAAGCTCCATACAACACGTTCATGGGACTTTCTCGAGTATGATAGCCACGTCATAATAGACTCGGACCGAAACACACTCTCCAATTCTTCTTCCTCATCAGACATCGTCATTGGCATCATAGACACAGGTCATTCGCGTTAAAAAATACTTACATGTTACCAACAAAAATCAACACATATATAAGATACTCCACCTATACTTATCCATTAGTATCACTTAACAATCACTAACTCGTATGTCCTTGTAATGAATTCAAAACTGATATCTAATTTGTTAATCATTTTTTTCATTTCAATCATTAACCGAGTTATTGATGAATAACAAAACACAACTCAGGAATATGGCCAGAGGCAGCTAGCTTCAGTGACAAAGGTATGAATCCTGTTCCATCTCATTGGAATGGTACATGCATGGCATCACAGGACTTCAATTCCTCTAACTGTAATAGGTAAGAACAAACCCACCAAAACAAGGTTCTTTAAGTTATTTACCTTTTGATTCTATTATAGTATTTGTTACTTGCATCAATTTTTGTTTATCAGGAAGCTAATAGGAGCAAGGTATTATCCTAGTCCTGATGGGGATGCTACTCTAGCAAGCTCGGTAAGGGATAGCTTAGGCCATGGGACCCATACAGCCTCCACAGCAGCCGGAAGCACCGTGTCCGTTGCATCATATTATGGTCTTGCTGAGGGGACTGCTAGGGGTGGATTCCCGGAATCCAGGTTAGCGGTATACAAAGTATGCTCTGAGTTCGGGTGTAGAGGCTCCTCCATCCTTGCAGCGTTCGATGATGCCATTGCAGATGGAGTGGATATACTATCACTCTCACTTGGTGCATCTGCCTTGTTTCATCCTGACTTGATGACTGACCCGATTGCCGTTGGAGCATTCCACGCGGTGGAGCGTGGCATCATGGTGGTTTGTTCTGCAGGGAATGATGGACCAGACCCAAACACGGTTGTCAATGCCGCACCTTGGATTTTGACCGTTGCAGCAACAACCATTGACAGAGACTTTCAGTCTAATGTAGTGTTGGGTGGTAACAAAGTGGTCAAGGTACTAATCTCACACTACTTCTCTTAACATGTTTTTTTACACCTACTTGTTTATAACAATTTATCAATAATCTTTTGCTTATGCTTTCACATATTTAATCTATTGTGATAATAAATTCCGATGTTGCTTGATTTGGATGGAGAAATCATTTACTTGTTACTCAAGAATTTAATACAATGGACAAATTATTGTTTCCATTCATGCTTATGATGGACAGTTACAAAAATTTCAGGGTGAAGCAATAAATTTCTCCCCTCTTTCAAGCTCCCCGGAGTATCCATTGATATACAGTGAAACAGTTAAGAAAAGTGACGCCGACATAGATGAAGCAAGGTACACGAACCATCTATTGTTATGTGCCTTTGTTATAATAACCTCTTCCTAGTTGTGTAGACTAAATTTTTCACATCTTTCTGTAATTGTATTATAACTAACTAAGTGCAGCTGAGTTTAAAATCATAATGATTAGTGGGAACAAAAGGTCTTCTGAAAACGCAGCCCGAAATTTCCAACCAAAATTCGGATAAAAATAGAAAAGATGAGTTCATTTGTTTCCAATCAGAACAACCCAATAAACTAAACAACTATAACTCATGAGTGCATTAAGTTGATCAATTATCTGTCAAAAGCTCGCATCAAAAAGTCGTAATATTTCTCAAAAACAGGCAATGCCACCCAGATTCATTAGATGAAAGTAAAGTGAAAGGGAAGATCATCCTCTGCAATGGTGAAAGTGATACAGTTTATTCACCTATAGCTATAGCAGACACGGTGAAAGAGGCCGGAGGATTAGGCCTTGTTCATATTACTCCTGACCAGAACCGCGCAATAGCTTCAAAGTATGGTGATTTCCCAGCAACCACAATAAGTACTAAAGATGCAACAACAATCCTCCAGTATGTCAATTCAACAAGGTAAAATGCATGACAAGGGTGTACCATGTTAGACATATAAATCCAAACTCGAACCTTAATTTTACAATTTCCTTTGAATTTATGAGTAACAACATGTGAAGCATAAACAACTCATGATAGTCATACACAAACATATTCATTTTGGACACTTTGAAATACATCTAATTATATTTTACAACTTCATAAACATGGTGATTTTTTAAACATTAATTCTTGTGATTTTATATTAACCTTATACCATGTCTCATAATCATATCATGTTCTATAGTTTGTACTTTTTACAATTTGTCATATCTCTGTGTCTGGTTTCATGTGTTACCACTGTTGATCACTAGTTACTTTAACTGTATGTGCATTAACAAAATCTGAAGCAATCCGGTGGCAACAATTCTACCAACGGTTTCAGTCATTAATTATAAGCCCGCGCCTATGATGACATACTTTTCGTCAAGAGGGCCTTCAACACTTTCAAAGAATATTCTGAAGGTAAGCTTATAGGACTATACTATAAACTGATATGAATAGGCCATAGCCAATTTATTACAAACAATTATAAATTGTCCTCAATAATCCAAGCACTAAACATAAACTGCTTTATTTGTAGCCTGATATTGCAGCACCGGGAGTTAACATTCTTGCAGCATGGCTTGGAAATAGCACAGAAGAGGTTCCGAAAGGGAAAACGTATTCTCCATACAACATCATCTCAGGAACTTCAATGTCATGCCCACATGTATCAGGTTTTGCAGGAAGGCTCAAATCTCTAAACCCCACTTGGAGTGCCTCTGCAATCAGATCAGCTATCATGACCTCAGGTCAAGCTTTCGATTTTATTACAAATTTGTAGAAGCTAATGTTTTCATTCGGTTTGAGAAAACATTCTCATTATTCATTACATCATTTCACTAAAAATTAACTAGTTACATTGTTTTTCTTTAGTTTAACTATTGATAAAAACAGAAACTAAAAACAAAATATTTTCTTAAACCAAACTGAACTAATTTGCCTAACTATAAACTTATGCTCTCTAATTGCAGCAACTCAAATAAACAATATGAAGACTCCCATCGCAACGGATTCAGGGTCACTCGCCACACCTTATGACTATGGAGCAGGGTTTATCACAGCATCTGGACCGTTGCAACCAGGGCTAGTTTACGAAACTAGCACCACTGACTACTTGAACTTCTTGTGCTACATAGGACTTAATACAACAACTGTTATGGTCATCTCAAGAACTGTCCCTACTAGTTTCAGTTGCCCCAAAGATTCGAGTTCTGATCTTATATCGAACATCAACTACCCTTCCATATCAATCTCGGACTTCAATAAGAAAGGTGGAGCTGTGAACGTGAGCAGAACTGTTACAAATGTTGGTGAAGTTGATGAAATAGAATACTCTGCGGCCGTGGATGCTCCTAGTGGACTAAATGTCAAAGTAATTCCAGATAAACTCAAGTTTACAAAAACCAGTAAAACACTAAGTTACCAAGTTACTTTCTCCCTAACTTCAACTTCTTTGAAGGAAGATCTGTTTGGATCCATTACATGGAGTAGTGATAAATATACTGTTCGGAGTCCTTTTGTATTAGCCAAGTAGTTAAAAGCAACAATGAATAAAATGCAAGCATAGTTATAGTGTGTCCCCTAAAATTAGTATAGCTAGTTAAGCTATGATGTATGAATTGTCTTATCTCCTCCCCTTATCATGTTTTATATGAAATAAGAAGTAACTATTTACATGTTTTTTTGGTTTGAACTCCTATTGACAAATCAAATTACTCTGAACTTATTCACAGCCTCTTGCCCAGCTTAATACAGGAAGAAACTCTTGCAATGACTTTTACGAGATAGTTAGATGGAATCGGCATAAGATTTTTGCGTCAAATGTAAATTCCTTGCAGTAATCGCAGACTAAAAGATGCTAAAGGAGTTTACAAAATGTGCAGTGACATCATATCCACGCAACATGTAATCCACAGGAAATAAGAATAAGAATACGATAGAATACGGATATGAAGAAAATAAATTATGGTATAAAAAACTATGTTCATCACAATGTTACAAGAGTAAAACAAAAGAAAATGATACCACAAAATAATTACAAAATTACAAGTCATCAATGCTGGATTCAGTATGAGAGCAGCAACTGGGAACAAATGAGCCTCACAACTTCTCAAACTCAGAATTCAAATCAACTTTTTTCTCCAAAATGTTCGAAATTTTCTCAGCATTTCAATTTTTTTCCTGAAATTTTAGTAGCCTCCTCAGCTGAGACCAATCTCTAGTATTTCTAGCGCAAAGCCTCTCTTCCTCAGCTTCTGCTCTTTCCGAATTTTCAGCCTTTTAACAATAATAATTAAGATAGTAATATAAGTAACAGGATAGTAATATTTTGATCCTTAATCACAATATGGAGCAAGCCTTTTGTGCCCTCCTCTTCTTTTTCTTTTGCTTCGGTGGTTGCAGAACCACTTTGATGGCCGCATCGAAGACACCTTTCACATTCTGTCATCCCAGGTATCATGATATTAATGACAAGAGACAGAAAAACAGCATCAAATGTTAAGCAAAAGAAACTACACCTGCTGTGTTTTTGAGCTACACTCGATATAGGCCGAAGCACCAATCACCTTTCTCAACTCTTCTCCCTTCAGCGAAAATTAAAACAAATATTCAATGTCTAGATCAACATAATTTCTGAATTGGAGAATGGAAAATTGAAGGTGATTCATACCTGTGCTGTAGTAATTGGCACTGCACCAGGGTGGTCCGTAAAATATTGTTTATCATCTCGAAGATCTGCAACCAAATTCAGCATTTACAGTTGTTATAACGATTAACTTCGGTGATGAATTGGCCAAAACTGTTTCCAGAATAATTGTGAATCAATGTTCTAGTAAGACAGAAATTGCTACATTTCATGCATCATCAGAAAAGCTTAGAGCCTTTAAATAACCAAAAGCTAGGTAGCTATAACTAACATGATAATCTGAATTGTTTAACCAATGAAAATATAGCAAAGGCTTACCTAACTTGGTTCCAACTAGAATTATTGGAAAACCAGGGGCATAATGCCTTAGTTCAGGGATCCACTGAAATGAAATGCAAAAAGAACAATCACTTGATCAGTTATATGAAGGGTGCGAGTAAGGATTCTCTCGCAAGTGCTTCGAAAACAAAAGAAAATCCAACATGAAATAAAACATTTATCATTTTAAGTATAATGAAATAACACTTTTTGCATCGAAAACAAAAGGAATCTAAAACACTTGTCTTTCCAGTACTAGTACTCGAGAGGATCCCTATTCGAAGGGTGCATAAGTCGATTTAAATGATGACCACCCTAATTAAAATCATTATATATAAAAGGGACAAACCTTCTTTGAAATGTTCTCATAGCTGGGCTTGCTTATGAGTGAAAAAGCAAGTATAAAAACATCAGCTCCACGATAGCTTAAGGGTCTTAGTCTATTATAATCTTCTTGACCTGTTATTCAAACAATAAATTACAACTGTGAGTATATACGTATTAAATCATATATATATATATATGAGTATCGAATTAAATGATTTCGGTGTTAATTACCAGCAGTATCCCATAATCCCATGTTTATGGTGTTCCCATCCACAACAACATTAGCACTGAAATTGTCAAAAACGGTTGGCACGTAGTCCTATTATGACAAACAAAATCATACAAAGTGTGAAACCATGAAGCTATAATTAGAAAAAATATAAAGTAACAAATAGTAAGTGATTAGAAAGTAACTGTGGGAAAAGTGTTGCTAGTGTATGAAATCAATAAGCAGGTTTTGCCAACAGCACCATCACCCACTGTGACACACTTTATGAATCTTGAAGCACTCATTTTATCAGATCCTTATAGTAACTTAGATCAGATTGATACTAAGCTCCTATTTGTAGCATTTACTTGCAGACACATAAATGTTGAGGAGAAACTAACTTGAATTTAAGTTTAAGTTCTCACCAGATTCTGACGTAATACCGAAAAGTCAAATGTTTGATTCATGAAAATAACAAATACTGAGAAGATAGTCACATAACCTGAAAGTGATTACTATAAGATGAGGAGATACCCGACAAAAAAAGAAAGAAGGAAAGTGGACGGCTAAATAAAAATGTTTTTAAAAACCCGAGAGAGAACCTTTTGCCAGTTAACTATGATTCTTAGCATCATAATTATTAAAGTCCTATACTAATAATGATTCGTTATAGTTAATAAATTAAATACTTTTTTGTCTTTTCATTGCCTATACATATATTGTTATTCTCATTTTACCACAAACACATGTGATATGAGTATTTTGTTTGTGTGGCTGATTGAGAATCTACATTTTTACATTATTCTTCTTGTTAATTTTTGTTTGGATATCAAAACTATTATTGCAATGGAACCTTTTTTTGCAACTATTGCAGTGGAGGAGGAAGAAACTATGGTGCAAGATAGTGAGAACAAATAAGCAATATATATTTAGAAAAAAATCTGATTGATTCGGTTAGATTCAATTGGCATCAATGAACCATATAATGAATGAATTATTGAATTTATTAAACATGATATCAAAGATTTAATCCGCAAATCACTTTTGTGAGTTGAAGATTTGGCATTAATGAATCTAACAAAACCATGTTAGTATTAATTCAATTTTTAACCAAAACAACTCAGAATGAAAATCGGTTGTCTCAAATTATATCTTAACTTATGTTTTGTATGAAAACATGTCATATCAATTAATAAAATTTACTTGAAACCTTAAATCTTTGTTCAATGACTAGATAAATCACTATTTGAACATAAGATTATTTTGTTGGTGCAAATATATGAGGATATTGAATGGAAAGTAAGTATAAACTCCATGTGCTATTACCAACTACTAACTCTCCCTTCAACGATTATTTTTTAAAAAGGACATGGTTTACGTTTTCATTTCTGAATACATAGAGTAGTTAATGTGTCAATTTTATTAAAAATATAATAAAATCTAATTATTGATATAGAATTAAATACATGTTATGGACCCCGCTACAGGCTTTGTTTTGATTTAGTCCAGCTTCTATTGTATTCAGCTTCTACTATATTTGGGCCACTATTTACTATCTCAATTTTTTATATTTTTTTTGGTATATCATGCTAATATTAACATTATTTTATATATATTGTAGGATTAATTGTGGACTATTTATTTACTATTCTATATTCTTATTTATGTGACTTTGCAATGAAATTACAAAACCAAGTATTTATAAGTTATTATAGTGTTATTGTAATAGTAAAATAAAATAGGTATTCATGGAGAATGCATTAAAGTTAAGTACATTCATCTAATGTAAATCAGTTCTCACAAAAATATCACCACCATATATTAAAAATTGTGGTAAACTTAGCCATTTTGGACATAGTCAATCTTTGTTCTTCTCCTAATGTATGATTTTAATCAAATAAAATATTGAAGTGGAATTTTAACATTAGTTTTAAGTCACCTTTCTATAAATATTTCTTTATATTCCTTGCATCTCCTGCAAGGATAACCACAAAAAATATCTCTATACTCCAAAACATCTAGTTACTTTTTACATACTCTTTTTTCTTAATGCTCGATTCGCCGGGTTTTCTTTCTCCTTTTTAAAATGGGTTTGGAATTCATCTACTTGCATTTCTTGTAATAGTTAACATCTTTGTGGATTTGAGTACCACTTGTTCTCTTAACTATTTATTGTTTAATAAATTATTGCACATGAAAAAAAAAACTTTGATTAATCAAAACTCAAAAAAAAATTGACAAATGAGTAATCATAATTTTTTATAATACGGAGTGATATATGAAATGAGAGATCTAATTTTACACCTTGAAGCTCGTGAATTAGAGAAACCTGATGGAAGATTACCCAAAGCAATTTATTAAACATCATTGGTGTAATCTAGTTTTATATGTTACCTTGAAGGATCCATGAATACTCCTTGAGAAAGAGCTTTATAGTAATTTTTCCAAAATTTGATGTTTTGAAAATCATATTCCTTTTTTCGTTGTAAGATGATTAGACAAAGATTTAAATCATTATATAATACTATAAGCAGAAAATACACACAGCTTAAAATGAAACATATTATTTGTCTAAATTAAAGAACCATTACACATTATTTCCATGCACCTCAATTCATAAAAAACATAGGTGCTACACAAATTCAGATAACATAACCCTCCCTTTAGAAAAAAGAAAAGGAAAAGATTCTTCTGTCACCCAAATCAGCAATTTATCATTGCCAATATTTTTATTTTACCTATAATATTAGTCATATAATCAATAGAAATTAACGTGGCCAACCAAACATATTAATATTGCATATTATTGACCGACATGTCTATTATTTTATGTCATATTTTTAACATGGGGACAACTTCATTGGAGGCGAAGAAGTTGCCGGAGGTTGTTGGTTGCTCCGGCATCAACACCACCACCATCTGTGGCGGCGGCTTCGGCGTTGCAACTGAGTTTTGATCTAAGAAAAAACTTTGGCAAAGGTAAGCTACTAGGTGGTGGAGACAGAACGGTAAGGTTCTTGGGAAGGTCTTTAGGGTCAGGTCCCAAACGATTTTCAGAAGTTACTATCAGAAACTCTGATATAGATGATTGTGTTGCTGATATTTTCTTCTTTCCTTCTTCTCTTTTCGTTGGTGTTGATTTCTTTGGAGTCAGTGATATATCTTTGGTTCTATTTCTTCGAAAGTGGCCTTGGCTGATGCTTATGCTTCGAGAAAGTTGAGGTTGTTGAATTTTTGCTGAAACATTCGGAAGAGGAAGAAGAGGTGGTTGTTGTTGTTGTTGTCGATATTGGTTGTTGAAAACTGAAGATGAGAGTGACATGGCACGTGGTGGAGGGTTCAAGAGACCTGCATATGTTTCAAAATTCTCAGAGGGTTTACTAGAGATTATGAAAGTACCTTTTCCATAATTTTTCTTTGGGGTTCTGATTCTAATGGTGTCCATTGAAGAATGGGTTAGAAACTAACTTGAAAAGCGTTTTAGAAAGGTGAGTAAGAGTAGAAATGGATCAAATAGTTAACAAGGAAAAACAATATAGAGAGAGAGAGAGAGAGAGAAAAGGGAACAGATTAAAATAGGCGATGATCTTCTTCAAAACAAATAGATCAGTAGCCTGTGAAAGTGTGAAACACTAATATAGGGTTTGCACAAATATTAGAGGGAAATAATACTACATATATAGCAACAAAAAAAGGAAAACTTGATCTGGTAAATAAGATCAGTGGAACAACCCTATGTTAATTATCATAGAAAGTTGATATAAGCTTTTCTGTTTTATAAAAGATATATGGGTCTTTCCTTATTGTCGAAGCATGCCACTATCCATGCTGGTATACTATTTATAACACAGCACAGGATCAAGATTCAAGAGCTGAACGGGTATTTTTTATTGAAGAAATTACATTAATTTTTTGAGGTTAGGCTTAAATATACACTTTTCATTTCACTTCTATTTGATGTACATTCAATTATTGAATATGATAGTCAATTTATAATGTGAATTAAGGTTTCAGAAGTTAGTATGCTGTCATTAATAAATACTAATATTGTAGCATTCTCTTGCAATATTTACATTACAAATTATTAAGTATATGACATGTTTAATTTGACATCAACATATCAATACCTTGTAAAATCTTTTCTCTTTCATATTTACATTAAAACTATTAATATTAAGTATAGACATGCATGAGTCTGAACATGGATATATTAATACCTTACAAATTCTCTTTTATTTTCATAGGTACAATATTTAGATTATACTTTACTCATTTCCTCGTTATTTCTTTCTGCTCATCCATTCAGTTCAACATAAACCAAACTTCTACACACACAGACACATTGTCTGGCAAAGGTGCTTAATTATATGCAGGAATGCACGCACAAGCACCAGACAAGTGAGTCAGTTGTCTCCAAGTCTGTCTCAAACCACGAAATACTGATCTGATATAATCTAATTGATTTGTGATAGGTTTTAGGACATACTTCGGAATAATAGATTATTGTCAGGAAAATGTTACCTACGTACCAAACAGTTTTAATCCATTACCGTTGAATAGTGTAGGGCGGCAACCGCCAAAGCGTTGAAGACCGTTGGATATAGTCTTAAGAAGGTGGCCGTTGATAACTTCCATCTCAGATTTGGTGGGAGGAATCCTAGCCATACACGTCTTAGTTGGGGGTGGGTCCCAGGCTTTTGATATTTGTATTGCCCCGTGACCTATTGTGCTGGGAATGACGTGCTTCACAATTTTATTTACAACATGAGTTGTCTATGTCATCTTCTACCCTTCTTATAGTGGAATATTTCTAATTACTATACGATCCAGTTTTTTAAATTTATTCTGATTTTTTAATTCTAGGAAAATTTAATGATTTAATTCAGTGAGTATATTTAAATTATTAAATATTTATAGAATTGATAACTAAAATGAGAAGTAAATTTAAAAAATTTACTCTTAGAGTAAGTTGATCTTCACTCTTCTTAATCAATATTTACTCATCTTTAATTTCTTATTCTTTTAGTAGTGTCATACAATCCTAATATTTATATATCATCATTTTATATTTAACAATTAATAATAATAATAATAATAAAATATGAATAATAGATAATACAATGTTTGTATAAAGATTTTATATATTGTCAGTATATTTGTTACACTAAATATAAAAAGTAATATCCCTAACTTTTTTTCATATGTCTATTATCATTATTATCACTATTTAAGATTAACACCGTGTGTGTGCCACAAGTATTTTCTACATACATAATTAATATAAAATAAATCAATTATCTTATAGATCATTATTATTCTACACAAATTCATTAAATATTTCATGTTATCAAATGGTTAATGTACCAATAAGGTGTTGATTTAGTGATATAAGCCCTTACTAGATTTCCACGATGATTAAAAGATCAAAGATTCGATTCTTATGTGTGACAATTGTTGGGAGTGACAGTCACACACCCTGAAAAGAGTTAATTCCTTACCTGAAAAGTGTAAAGAATATTCTTCATAATACCAAAAATCAAATGATCGATGTATAATTAAAATATGTCTGAAGAGTGGTGAACAAAGTATGAGATTGTTTAAGGGTTATTAAAAAGTTGGTCTTAAAAAATATATTAGATACAATATCCTAGAAATAGTTATCATAATTTGGCTAGAAGATATTGTTTAAAATTTATCGTAAAAATAATATTAATTAAATAATTTTATACAATTGTTTCTTATTTTCGTTCGACCTCATAAAACTTCATATGATTGTATATTTTTTGATAATTTAGGAATCAATTTTTCCCACACCAAGCCTATAAAATGGGAAGTGGACCAGCCTTCCATATCTATTATATTGTGAATGATATTGTCATCACAATTCACATCCACACAAATAGTATTTAATGAGATTATGGTATATTATGCCCCAATTATAAATTATTGGTTTGCCCTTAATTAATAGTTTTAATGATACGTGGCCTAGAGTAGGATAATAAAAAGGTGTAATAGGGTAAAATGGGGGACAATGCATAACGTGGATCCACCGACCAGTGATTAGATTTTCCACAAAAAGTCTACAGTCCTAGTCTAAGGTTATGTTATTGTAGTTTTCTGCTAAAGTCGGTTCTTGACTTAGATGGAGAACACTTATTTATAATGATGTCTCATTTTATATCTTAAACTAAATATATATTGATATATGAATAAAATTAAAAATTAAAATAAAAAGTAATAAAATATAACATTTTGATTGGCTTGAGACATAAAGTAAAACACTATTTTAGACAAATTATTTCTTCACCTTAACTTAGGGCATAGTTGTCAGGAACTTTCAGTTGGAGACAAGCAACTTTAACATAAATCTTCTGGAGTGAAGTATGCATCAAATATCTATTATCCTGCTAAAATTTTCATATTAATTCTCATATTCACAAAAAGTAACATATCTCATTTGTATACCAATTATTAATAAATAAAATATCAACTTATGATATATGTTATTTGATTATGAGTAGAAGGATTTAGTAGGAGAATATATATCATTTAATTTTTCTTATTGATTAAAAGTGTGGACTACTAGCATTTTTATTCAAGAAGACCTCAAATTATTAATTTTACTTGTGACTATTTAATAAAAGGTTATTTGATTTTAATTGAAATAATTTTTATTAACTTATTGAGTTTGTTTAATATAACATACTCAACAGCCTTTTATAAAATATTTTTAACTAATAAATCTATAATACAAGCTTGTTTAAAAAAAGACTTAAAAAAAATAAATGTTAGTCATAACAAATTTTAGTTAATTAACATTGCAACATCATATTTAGCTCACTCTCCTAAATGGAGTCAATCACACATGTATAACAAAGAAATGAGAGATGTATACTCTTTTGGTTGATAGTATAGGAGCATGATAAGAGATTATACAAATTGATGGCCTATTAGATGTTTGATGTGTAGTGGAAGACAATGACGATGATATGGTAATATTGGTAGTGTAATGGAAGAGACAATAATGTTCATTTGTGTGGACATGAGAGAAGATGCATCATTCTCTCTCACTCATTTCTAACACATAAATCTCGCAAGATAGAAAATACATCTGATGAATAAAATACGATAAGTCAAAAGGACAATCTTATTATATTATATTTGTTTCTCTATCAAATCCACTGGAAGATGCCCTAATAATTAACGGTAACTTGAATTGATTGGCTAAGCATGTATTTAAAAACATTTTCTAGATAAGCCACCAAGACTAGCCCTATTTGCCATGCACCATAAAATAAATCTGATTTCACTTTTTTGTAAAGCATGAAATAGATCCAATTATCAATGACGAAACGAGTCACCCTATCAATTCTATGCATGTTTACAAAAACACTTTCTTAGTATAATATTTTTACACTTTGAGTATACATATTTATATAAAAATAATAGATCATATATAATTCATTTGTATTACTTCTATCTGAGAGTTAATTGTAATCAAATATGAATGATAGATAATATAAGTGAGCCCATCATTATCTCAAAGGCCCGGTTTATATTCACTAAGAAAAAATAGCGAGGGAAGGAATGGGCCTTAAGAACCTAATCAGAAATCTGAAGCCCATTAACCAATACTTTTTCTTTTCGTTTTTCAATTCAAAAACATTCATCTTTTTCCGCCAATTCTCCATTCTCACCGGAGCAAGATCATCACCAATGGAAATGAACAATTCACCACCGTGTCCTAACACCGTCACCATTCGCCGTAACCCTCCCCGTAGAGCTCGCGCAACTCCCCTAGCTACTCCACAAACCTTCAACCTCAGTGAAATTCCACCGTTTCCCAACGACGACGTTTTGGCTGAAGAAACACCACAAACCCTAACATCTCTTCCTGAACCAGAAGCAGATCGTAAAATAAAAGTGTTCCTAAGGATCAGACCAATTCTCTCGCCTTCTCAGGCTCCGAAAGTGAAAGCTAAGAGTGTGTGGCCTCAGACAAAGAAAAACGTAACCGGAGGGGCTAAAGTTTTGAAGAATAAGAGGAGCTCGAATTCGTGCTTAACGGTTAACGATTCGCATTCGGTGACGTTGTCGACTCCTTTGGATTTGCAAGAGTCAAAGCGAACGAAATCAGAGACTTATGGAGGTTTCTCTCAAGTTTTTAATTCAGATTCAACTCAGGTAATGTACAATAATTTCTCTTGTATTTTTAATGTTAGGCTTTAATTGTTGAGAATGTGATATTCGTGAGTTTACATTGAAAATTCAGTTTGAGTTGCATGAGAAAATGGAAACCGATAGTGGAAGATTTTCTTACGGGCAATTGTGGAATGAACGATTTTCTATCATTTTATTACTAGGATTATATGTTTCAATTGCTGAGAATTTGATATTTGTGATTTTACATGGAAATTCAATTTTGAAACGCATTGTGAAAGCTTTGGTGGAAGATTTTCTCAGTGGCAACAGTGGAATGAACTGTATTCTCTCATTTTATAAATATAGGGTTTTGATAGCTGATAATATTATATTTGTGAACTTATGAGAATTTCAGGTTGAGGTGTATGAGAAAATGGTGAAACCTATAGTGGAAAATTTTCTTGATGGCAAAAGTGAAATGTTGGCTGCATTGGGGCCAAGTGGATCTGGGAAGACTCATACGGTGTTCGGGAGCTCAAGGGATCCTGGAATGGTATCTCTTGCGCTCCGTCATATCTTCAAGGGCACCCAACCTCATGGCAACAAAGCATCAAGGTATTCTAATTCTTATGCATTTCAAATCATTCGAAGATAAATTCTAATTGTAGTATATAAGCTGTGCAAGCATTTGGTATTCAGTTAGTTCAAGTATTCTTATGTATTTGGCTCATTTTATAATAAAAACATAACTTGAAAGAAGTACTAAGAAGTTAGACATTTTGATTCTACTGAGAACAGGACAAGACATGCTGTTCCATTTTGCCTGAATGGCAAACAATGAATGTCAACACAAATATGACAGCATAGCGGCAAGCATAGGAAAATTAGTAAAACTTGTAATTCAACTGTCATTTAATTATTTGCATCTGTAGATAAAAAATGCTAATAGTATATAAGCTACAGAAACAGTCAATGTCCAGTTAGTCAAACTTTTGTCTTATAGTGTTCCGTAGACATGCTAGAATGGGACATTCTAGAACATGTGAACTTTGTTCTATGTTTGGTTTACATGATAGAAGCATTAAAAAGGGAGAGATTATGTTCTATCTGTATATCGTATGCTACCTTAGTATGAACACAAACATGACAGTATACTACTATACTGTCAAGCTTTGGAAAATTACTTACAATGGCTGTTATTCAACTTTAATGTTGTTTGATTGAATAAAATTGTAACTTAGTTCTCTTGTCCTTCTCACAGATCCTTTCATATGTCCGTATTTGAGATATATACTGAACGAGGTAAATCAGAGAAACTATTGGATTTATTACGAGATGGTGGTGAACTAAGCATGCAACAATCAAGTGTAAAAGGCCTGCAACAGGTTTATAGCTACATTTGTTCAATGTGAAATGTTTTTTATTACCGTAGATATGAGTGATATGGATGATAATAATCATTTTCTTTTATATTTATTGCAATTACGTGACTGTGAAACAGGTTGTCATCTCTAATGTTGAGGAGGCAGAATCTCTGATATCCCAATCAGTGCTAAAACGTGCTACTGCAATGACAAACACTAACAGTCAGTCAAGGTAGAATGTAACACATGGATTTTTATTGTTTCTACCTTCCCTCAAAAGATAATTTATTTGTTGTTGGCTAAGCATTTTTTTCAGTGGAAAACTTCAAATTCTTTTATATATAGAAAGGTTGTTTATACAATGTAGTGGGTTCTTTCATTTGAGGTTATCTCTACTCTCTGGCACTGAGGCAATGGGCCAAGTAGGAGTGTAGGACTATGTGGTCTATCCACAGTTGAAATATTTCTGACAATTCTTAATGGTTGGTGTAGCATGCATTGCAGACTAATGTTCTGCTCTAGGACTGGATGCTATGTCTTTGTTGGTATCCCAATTAAAGAAGTTTGCTCTCACCCAAAAATGTAAAGAAAACAAAACAAGAAAAAGAAAAATATTAACCACTAAGTGCAGCCAAATATTTATGGTAGATACTGGTTGCTAATCCAATAATTTTGTTATTGGAGTGTTTACATGTTTAAAATGGAAATGGCGACTTTTGATCAGTTTTATGTAATATCAAATATTATACAATCTACCATTTTATGCTTATTGTATGATTTTTCTTGTATTTGTAGCCGATCACAGTGTATCATTAACATTCGTCACATTCCCAAAAAATGTAATGGTGTGGTCAATCCTAAGTCTGGTGCTGTTTTGACTATCATTGACCTTGCTGGAGCTGAAAGAGAGAAGAGAACAGGGAATCAGGTATACTCATCCCTCCAAACTGTTAGGAGCAAATATTAATTATTATTAAGCTTTGTGCTGTTTTTAACTTTAGGAGGGAATCAGAAACAATATATCATAGATGTGAGATCAGTTCCCTTCTTGGTTGTCTATTGTAAAACACACACATATCCATCTCCAGGATCTAATTATATACTGAATCTCATATACTGCGTTTAGTACAATCCCAATGGGGTTGATTGATTCATGTAGCAGGCACACCTAGTGAAATGAGGTGTGGTACTTATAATTATTTTTGCTTTTATCTCCATTCCAACTTTTCTGTGCAATTTTGCAGGGGACAAGATTGGTTGAAAGCAATTTCATCAACAACACATTAATGGTGTTTGGATTATGCTTGAGAGTATGTACCCTATACTTCAAATTATGAACCGGACTCAATGCGCTTTTGGTTTTTTGGTAGCTAAAGTTTAATTAGTTTTACCATCATTTGGAAAATTTTGAATATATTTTTCTCTTCCACTTTACCCCCCACCCCCAACCCATATTCCGTGTATAGTGTGGTTGATTTATTTCTCTCTCAGTCCTTATTGGAGCATCAAAAAAATCCCAAAAAGCCCTTGCAGAAGCACTTCCAGAACTCTTTGGTAATGTTTTTATTAATTTAGTATTTTAGTGGCTTTTGATTGGTTTTAATTTTAATTGTAGAGGATAACTTTGAAATAGGAAAATATTACAAATATTATTTGTTTGTCCCAATCACAGCTAACTAGGTACCTTCGAGAATATTTGGAAGGAAAGAAACGCATGTCACTGGTATGTAGATATTACTTTTAAATTTAGTTTTCTCTAAGCTGAATTAGTTATATCTTGTAATATGGGCTTTCTTGCCATGGCAATCATATGCCTTCCAATATAAATTTATATTTTCCAATGATTTATGATAGAGCATTATGCGTCATATCTTTTTAACAAGGTGGATGACATGGCATAGTATGTGTCGTATGTGATAGAAAAGTGTCGCTCAAGCTTAAGGAAAACTTTACCGCACAACTAAAAAACCCACAATGTCATATGAGATGTATTGTTGGACACTTGATGAGAATGTTGCATTGGATTTGTAGACACCCTAGACAAGATAGGATTATGAAAGAATGCTTTAAGAGAGTGTTGGCATACCTTCTATTGTAGAAAAGATTGTAGAATCATGTCTTAGGTGGTTTGGACATGTGTGAAGGAGACCGTTAGAAGCCTCAATAAGGGGAGTAGACCAAATAGAGGGTAGTCCAATTTCTAGAGGTAGAGGATGGAAGAAATTCAATTTCATAGGCGAAGCGAGTAGGAAAGATTTAGAGATCAATATTTTCTATTATAAATGAACATCATTTCTGACAGAGCATCCTAGTGCCATTTGATCCATTTAGCCGGCCCAACCTAGTGGTACTAAGGCTTGGATGTTGTTGTATTTTCTTCAAACGTATTAATATTGGGTATTCCTTGTGTTGTTGACCTTTATTTTTGTTGTGTTCATAGATTCTAACCGCCAAGTCAGCAGATGATGATTATCTAGATACTTCTTACCTTCTGAGACAGGCTTCTCCTTACATGCAAATCAAGTGAAACTCTTCATTTTCATCTCATAATCTCATTTGAATTTTATATATATCTCAGATTAGTTTACAAATATCTCTGTTCTTTTTGTTAGGTACAATGAAGTTGAACCAACAAATATGGTCTCCAAAAAAAGGCATTACCCAGCATCATCTGCAATGGATTTTGCAAAACCCACACCTGCATCAGAACATTTGAAGAGGATGAGATTTGGTAGTGGTGAACATACTGTGCAGGTTCTTTCACTTCCTAGTTTGCCTCCTTGTTTGAAAAAAATAGAAGTAATTCTTCTTTTAGTTGCAAAATTGCATTGAAATATTTTGCACATATTTTCTGTTGCAGATATGCTAAAGCATAACTATATTAAATGATTTATGAAACTATAAGTAGATTGCATCAGCATTTTTTTATGGAACATGCAACGGATACATCTGCACACATTTTGCGATGCACATATGCCAAAGCTTAACTATGTTAAATGATGTATTAAACGATAAGGAAAACTTTGTCGAATTTCACAATAAGTAGATTCCCTAACATTCTTTTATATGGAACATGGCATAAACATTGGCCTCTTATCTTTTAAATTCTCTAAGCGTGAACTATTTTTCTATCCGAGAGTAGGCGGGGTTTAATTAACTGGCTGTATAACAATGACTGCTGTAATGCCAGAGATGTGTAGCAAAGATATAAGGACATTGTTATTTGGAAAGTATGAATGTATGTGTTGTAATTTATGTAATGAAGGTAATCAGTTGTTCTTTTTGGAAATGAGAGAAGAATGGATGAAAAAGTTGGGATTCGAAAACATAAGGTGGTGGTCCCTTTTTAAAGACTAGAGATATACTTTTTGTTTACCAAATTAGCATTACGCATATAGAAGCTTATCTTGGTTTTATAAAGTGAGATCGCAACCATCTGTGTTTATCATACTTCACGTTTGTTTGAAAGTAGTTAAGAAGTTGTTCACAACATGGAGTGTTCATCATTAAATATGGTAAACTTTTGTTCTCTATAGATGATATTCCATAGTTGTAACCTTGAATGCTTTTGTGTGCCTTACTCCTGTAAATTGAAATTAAGTATCATAAAAAGGTTCATCATCTTATCTATATGTTTTGAACAGTTTTACATGTGCATTGGCGGAACCATTTTAAACCTAGATTCAAGGGATAAAATAAATGTCTTCATTTGGCTTGTGTACTTATCTTGTCGTTTTTTTGCTTGTTTTCAGAATGATGAGAAGAGTGTTGCAGAAGTGAACACCTCCAAAAAAGGTAGTAAATGTGCTAACTTTATCTAATTAATTTTCAAATTAATGCTTCAGGAGAGAGGGTATCCTATCCCCACCCATGTTATAAATCCGATTTTAACCCTGGACCTTCAAGATGGAGTACCAATATTCAATGTTGAGGTGTTCCATTGTGTTCCGTGGCTATAGTTTTGGTATCATGATACTGGGCTAGTATTTTTATTATTAATTTTTTTGTCTTTCGTCTCAAACTAACATCCCAATTTTGATTATGTGACAGATGCTTCCCCAGAATGCAAATTAGACACAAGTAGTTGTGCTTCATTGAAACCAGAGTGTGATAGCCAGACCCAGAGTGAGAGAAGCCATATCATCATGCGGAATTTTGCTAAAGCTTTATGGAGCGTTTTAAAGCAATCCAATTCCAAACTGAAGGTAATAGGAAAAAGTGTTGAAATTGACCATTGATTTTAACTCTTGTGGATAAATCAACTATCTGCATATTGCTAATTACTTTTTGATAAACAGGCTGCAGAAATGGAAATTCAAAGTCTCAAAGAGAGCATCGAATATGAAAAGAAAAAATATTTGGTGCTGAAAAAAGAGTTCAGTGAGTTTAAGGCCTGCTGTACTTGGTCTGAAGAAGGAAAAGTAAGAACTATATTTGAATATTGTTTACGCAAATGACTTTGACTTTTTATCTGTGCCTTGATGCATTTGGGATATTATTATAGGTCAAGGTAACAGATGGTGTTGTTGACCCAGCTCTGAACATGATCAATTGTGATGACAATACGCTAAAATTTGAGCCTGCTGTATGGGACAATCATATTTTATGATATTCTAAATATAGTTTCCTTCAACTCATTTGCTTTTGATGGTCTGAAATTTTCACTTTGAATTGTCAGGTGACAGCTGATCATAGTGATGTGCCTAATGCTTTTGAACTACATGGTGAGAGCTCTAGCATCCACAATTGTCAGGTAAGATGTTAACTCACTTTCTATAGGATACAAGATTTATAATTTTATCCTTTTTACTTCTAAAATGTGATCTAATTTTGGTAAAATGTGTAAATCAGATAATTGAATCTAAAGATGATCAAACCAATGATGATTTAACTTGTCATGAGGCAGGTATGATTGAAATGGTTTAGTTTTGTTTCTTATTGCTATATTATAGTTTGGGATATGCTTTATTCTTCCCAGTTGACACCTATAAACATAAACCTCTAAGCAAATTCTGCTCTATTATTTTGCTCATACTCACTTAAGTGAATTTCTAACTCATGCAACTTCTTGTTAGGTTTTATTCCCAGTCTTCCTCAATTACATGGTATTACTAGACGTGACAGCTGTTCATCAGTGGAACAAGACAAAGAGCCTAATTGGGAGCAACAGGTTGTCTACTATATTTCCTAGAATCATGCTTTCTGTTCTGAAGAGTGAAGACAATATTCAGTTTTTTATGGAACTAACCTGCCCACTCATCATGAATATATTCATCAAAGGCCGATAGACTATATGAGATGTCAGGTCACTTTATCCATTATTTATAGACCATATCATGGATAACGAGGTTGTCAACTATAGAAATTAGTTGTTTGTTGACTTTCCTACAAGCAATATATCTTTGTGATTTTGTTGTAACTACTATTTATGTTAGTGCATGACAGCATGAGTCAATCTGCTTGGATTTTTTTAGTTTATTCGAGGATAAACTGAGCCTTACTTGATTTCAGATCCCGCTAGTGCAATAATGAACTGAACTTCAGAATGATTGTATTTAGTTAAGCCAAGTCAGGTTGGCTTAACAACTAGTGGCAATTTAATTGGTTAATCTGTGTCATAACTCCTACTTTTCTGTCATATAATTACTGTTGGGTTTCAGTTGTTGCCTTGTTAGTATGTAAATTTAGACTTTGATAGATTAAAATAAAGCAGTTATACCACTAGAGGCTTCCCATCTATTGTGCGCACTAATATAACTTTGCTATAAGGGTGTATTTCATGAGAAAGGTTCTCCTGATTTTGTCTTCAAAGTATGTACGAGCTTCAGATTGCAATATTTTAATGCTAGTTATTCGGTTATCCATTCTTTTCAGGAAACGTTTTATGCCCAGGCATCATCTAAGCCTAGTAGACTTGATCTATCAGATGAAGAGGCTACACTAGACATTTCCTGTGCACAGCTGGATTCTGAAAAATCAGACAGGTGAGTCTTATGACCATTGATTTTAACCGTGCAATTTGTGATTGTCTCTCTTGGTTTTGAACTAATTTGGTTGTTTCTTGGATCATGCTTGTTGTACTAAAATTTAATATAGGAAGCTTCAGGCCCCTGCGTCAAAACCAGCACATCATAATGCTTTGGAGGTTGAGGCTGTGAGTGAGATACCCAATGTGAGTTTTACTTTCCAACTTTTAATGTATAGATGTGCTATTTTGAATAACCAGCTATTCTATAAGCTTAATGGCCCTGTTTTATTAGCGGGTATATTTATGCTTCAGTAGATTAAATTAATATGGTTATACCACTAGAGGCTCCCCATCTAGTCCGCGAACTGACATAACTAGCTTTGTGCTTCATTAGAAAGAATCATAAACTAGTTTTTTTCTTCAAATGTTGTTAGCTTCATAATGCAATAATATTATGTATGATATTTGGTTATCATTTTTTTCTGGAAATATTTCATGTACAGGAATCATCTGAACCAAGAATCAACCAGCCTGATGAAGAGCCTACACATGGTGCTTCATGTACACAATTAGATTCTAGGAAATCAAATGGGTTAGTCTTTTGACTAGAACCCAAGTTTGGTACTTCATGCTTGTCTTTTGACTAAGAATTTTTTTGAACTAATGTGCTTGTTCCTTAATTCCTGCTCGGTGTAATAATTTAGGGAAGTTTTAACTCCATCATCCAAATCAGAGGTTGAGGCTGTGAACAAGATATTACGTGTGAGTTGACTCTTCTTGTGTTAATCTTGGCCCGTGCTATTTTGGTTTCTTTTTAATTGATTTTCACTTGGTGATTTGGGTAAGTTTTATTATAATAATCGAGTTTGTGATAAGATGACATTGTATTTGGAATCTGCATTTGATGAAAATGGAAATGAAAGAGGAAAGAAGTGTAAATTTGTTTACGCTTTCTTGTTTGTTCTTGTTTAATCCACTTTTCAGGAATTGACGGTTTCTTCATCTATAACCAAAAATGAAATTTTGGATCCTTCATCAACAAAAGATGTTTATTCTACTAAAACATGTGACATTGTGGGTGATTCAGGTGGTGTTTCCTCTTGCAAACCTCCAAAGCCGAAAAGGTAAGAGTAACCAGCAGTTTTTGACCTTGTCCATGTCTAGTTTTTTTTCCTTCAACACTTGTTGATTAGAATATTGATGCATGTGTATGATGAAATCAGGACACTTATGCCCTCCTCATCCTTGTTATCAAGGGATTTCACCTTTGATCCCGTTGACGAGACTGAGAAATTAAAGGTGATGACCTTTCCTTTTTGTTTTGGTGATGTTAATTAAATTAATATCAACACTGTTATAGAATTATGTTAAGAGAATAAAATATTATTATCATATTAGAAAATAACTTATTTCTTTCTGCCATAAAAGTACGACATGCGTACTATTTTGATTAGTTTTAAAAATATTTTGTAGCTAATAATCAAACATGACACATGTCATACTTTTATTGGCTGGATGACATAACTTATCTTCTTATACTTAGAGATACTTTATTTTCCTGCGATAAACCTAAGAAGGGATTGAAAATTAGGAGCATGAGTGAACACATAATGCTTTACATTTTGTCTGGTTTGCAGGGGAATAAGGGCACAAGGAAGTTACCTGCAGATTATATGAAATCAAAGGGTAGCATCACTTTGCTCCACATGCTGAAAGGAAAAAGCAATTTTGCATAATCACTTTTTTTTTTAAGTTTTGGTTATGAAATCAAAGGGTGCCATTTTGGAATGCATCTTTTCATCATGTTATAGTTTACCTTATAGACTTTTATGTTATTTCTACATGAAAGGCGTGGTAGAAAAAAACACTTAAAATGTACAAACTCAATTTCTTCTTAGAATATAATTGATTTACCCAGTTTGAATTAGAATGAGAAAGCTAGAAATGATGCATAGTATTATCATTGTGACATCGAGGAGACATTTCTTTTTCAATTAAGACAACGTCTATGCATTCATTCTTTTCAGTTTTTTCTTCCAAAATTCCTTTATGTGAATATCTTAATCCTTTAGATAATAGCAACATAATAAAGAAATGAACTGAGAAATAAAATGATCTAATAGTAACAATAAAAAGTTGATAGTGAGATATATTATATTCCCCTCGTCCTCTTTCTTCAATTGGATAAAATTTGTTTTTCACTATGTTATGGACGCGTTTTTTTCAAGGGACAGAGAGGAGAAAAGAAAAGGGTCATAGTATACTTTCCGGATTTGAATTGCACATTCATACTGTACAACGATATTGACTAAGTCAATAAGACATGATTTCCCCACTAAGATAAAAGCTTATATTATAAAACCCAATAATTTTATAACTATGTTGAGTATTATAATCTAAAATTTTCATTATATCTAAATATTTAAACTTATATACTTTAAACAAAATCCATATGGTTATATGCAATTTAGTTATCAAAATTCAATTTTCTATTTGATGTTGATTCTTACATACTTACAATAGATTGTTTGAAGTTGTTCTACACTGCCAATTCAAGTTTAGGAGTTTTTTATATATCCTTAACTAAAGAGTAAGGAACTAATCTATTTTCAAGGTGCGTGATTATCTCCTAATAATTGTCGCTCATATAAATCAAACTTTTGACATTTTAGGAGATGAGGAAACACACTAATTACCTAACTATCGGAATACATAAATTCTTGCAAAATCTCTTATTTAATGTAAATATATTTGGACCTTATTCCTAATACTTATATTATAATCAATTACGATATCCACATCCAAACCAACACATTATTTTTTTAATCGTTTTAGTTGTTTTTTTCCTTATCTTTTTATTACAAACATTTGTACTTGTTGGATAATAAGCGTGCATATGGGCCTGGTCTCAGAGTCAGGTCTTAAGTATATTCCGAATGAGTGTGGGCCCCACCAGGCTTGTGGCACGTGTTAATAAACTCGACCATAATTCTGGTAATAATAATAATAATAATAATAATAATAATAATAATAATAATAATAATAATAATAATAATAATAATAATAATAATAATAATAATAATAATAATAATAATAATAATAATAATAATAATAATAATAATAATAATAATAATA
>NC_032011.1:24780784-24799144 GCF_001865875.1 Lupinus angustifolius | reverse complement strand
AATAATAATAATAATAATAATAATAATAATAATAATAATAATAATAATAATAATAATAATAATAATAATAATAATAATAATAATAATAATAATAATAATAATAATAATAATAATAATAATAATAATAATAAGAATAAGATAGAAAAGAAAAAAACAGTGATCAAATAGATTAAAAATCTCTTCTCTCTCTTTCTCTTCGTCAGAAACATAACATTACCAGAAGCTGAGTCACTTCTGCTAGGGTTTCGATTTCACTTACCTACGAGGTCTCTTTTTACCATTCTACCCTTCCCTCTTTCTCAATTACACTCTTTCTTCTTTCTCTTACTCTCAATTTCGTTTATTTTCTCTCTTTTATTCGCTAAAAATATATCCGCGTTTCAATTTTGATAAACTCAACTCACACAACGAAACTCTGAAATTACGATATGTTAAGGTTTTTTTTTCCTCCAGTTTTAGGGTTTTGTATATTTGTAATGAAAAGTTTGTTACATCGTATTGTTGAGAATTAATGATTCATGTTTGTATCTATTTGTTGTATTTAATAATTCCAAAGTGGATTTATTGTGAAATATAATTTCATGTATGTTTTTGTTTTAATTTTTTATTATTTACATTATGTTTATAAGGTTCTGAGTTTATTTCCGAATTTGTTTGTTTCAGGGATGCAGTAATATTTATTCAGTGATCGTGATAGGAAAGTTGCAATTTGTTTTATTCATAGCTGTAACATTGTACCCGGCTTCGAATTGAGTGGTAATCTTATTCAGCTTTTGCTATTTTCCCCTAATCCAGATAGGGCTTGATTTATGGAATTTTTTTAACTTTGAGTAGTTTGTATGTGATAACTGATTGGATTTTGTTGATCTGTTGGATATATTTCTTTTTATTAGGCTTAGATATGACACATTAGTTGTAGTTTCAGAATCTAGGATGTATCAAAAAATGTGAAACCGAAACGATTCTTTAGATTCATTAGCGTTCACTGTAGCTGAGTATTCCTCCATTTCACTTCTATACCACATTTTAATTATCATAAAAGAATGGTGAGTTACATAAAAAGAGAATGACATTTTTAGATATTTTTTATTCTATGACAGAAGAATGACAATATCGTGTCTGCATTTTATTATTTAGAATTACTGTATTGTCGTAGCATTATTATATCATAAAGATATTTTTGTACAGTTAATAGCTACTTAGCCCTCTCTAGATTCGGGAAAAATGTCCCTTTAATGCAAGGTGCACCTAGGGGATTATAATTATAGGGCCAAAGAGAATGTTGTTTTTGTATTGATGAATAACATCATCGGTGAACTTGATTTTCACTTTAAGTAATTCTTATGTTGTAGAGGGCAGCCCATTGCTCTAGCTTAGTTTTTGCCTTAGTAAATCTGCCAGATGTGTCAATGGTAATTAATAAAACAAATGAGTTGTTCTCTCTTTGTTCAAGTTCAGGACCAGTAGAGGCATTAATTGTGTGGGCATTATGGTGGTTTGAAAATCCTTCATCTGTAGGGTTTTTAGTTTTTATGTATGATATAGTGATGGAAGCATATTTTTAGACCTAGACACCTGCACCTTTTTTTTCACCTTCCATTAGCCTACTAAGTGGGAGCCTTGTGTGCTGAGCTGCCCTTTTTATCGTGTTTCTGATCCATCATCCTGCTAAAGACAGAACTTGTTCACCATGTTCTTCTTTTATTATGAGTTACATATAGTTTGGTCTGTTGGCCATATTAGTAATTTTCTTCATATTTAATCAAGAGCAATCTTTTGTTTGAATGTTCACGTTTTCTTGATTTTATCTATTATAGTCCTATGATACTATATTGATGACTTCAACCAAGGTCTTACTTTGACGCTTCAGTTATGTTATATCCTATCTTCCGCAAAACTGTCTTTTTATTTATGGTGGTCTAAATATGTGGGACATGCTCTCTGTAGTTTTGCAGTTGCAAAATTAGACTGAGAACTGAAAAGTTGGTCAATTTTTTTAATATCTTACTTGATTGTTGCTGTAAATTTGGGGTTTGTATGTGCTCTGTTTATTGTTAGAAATCTATACATTGGTCAATGATCTTTATGTGTGGTGAAGTATCTGAATATTTACTTTGTTCCAGAAACCCTATTGGAATTTTCAGTGGCAGAGAAGGTTCTGGCATGCCAAAAGGATGGCTTTGATGCTCTGAGAATGACTATGTGAGACAATATGGCTCTTGAAGATTTCTTTACCTTGAGTGAGATGAAAGATGGGCTCACAACCCCTTCTAGAGTGCAGGAGCTTGTTTCTGTAATGCAGAAGGAGAAAGATTGTGTGGCTAAAAATGCTGGCGATGCTACAAGGCAGTGGTCTGCTGTTGCAAGCACTATTGCTGCTACAGAGAATAAAGATTGTCTTGATCTTTTTATTCAATTAGATGGACTTTGGTTCATTAATAGATGGTTAAAGAACGCTCAAAATTTTGCTCTTGATGCAAATGATAACTTTATTGAAGAAACAATCACTGCAATGTTACGAGCAGTTGAACAGCTGCACCTTGACGGTCAGAAGTCAGCTTCATCTGGAATTCATGCAACTGTAAGTAATCTTCTTGACCATCATAGCTCTACGGTTCAGAATAGAGCAAGAGTACTGTTTGACAGCTGGAAGGGAGGTGGAAACGGTGATGCTGATTCTTGTGATATTGCTGAAGTCAACAATGCAAGTGGCAAGATTGTCAGAGAGGAAGACCAGCCATCTATAAGTGAAGTGGGCAATGATAATGATCATGCATCAGGACTTGCTGGGAGTGAGAAGTCTCTATTGAGAAGCCCGGATAGTTCACCATCAGAAAGGATTGCCAGTGTTCCTATACAGAGTTCTGGCGATGCAAGTGTGAAATGTGAAGAAATCAAAGAGAAATCACCAAACTATCTTGCTAGTGTTTCATCTTCTGCCCAAGAAGTTGCTTCTCTACATGAAGGATTACCATTATATGCTCCAGGTGAGAATGCTTTGGTTGAAACCTGTAACTTACCTGTTCTAAAGCAAGACAGTTTTGAAGGACAACCAGATGATGTACTGTTAAGTGACTTCACCAAAAAGGAGCAGCAGGAACAAAATGTTAATGGCCCCCCAGAAAAATTAGATGCACCAGAGATATGTTCAGTGTCCACTAAGCTAGAGCCTGAACCTGTTTCCATGGGTGCTAGTGAAACAAAAGCACTAGAACCTGTAAAAGAAACAACCTTGAAGCATAATGTTGAAAATAATGAGGTTGGTTTCTGTCATAAAATAGTCATTTCTGATGGCTCGAGGACAGCTATATCTGATAGAAAGAGCAGGGTGGATCATATCATAGCTGTATCTGGAGTTTCAGAATATGATGATGACCGTCCTTCTAATTTGTTGTGGGACTCATCAGTCAGTGAAAGTGAGTTGGGAAAGAGTGAGATATTAGAGATGTCCATCTCTGGAACAGAATATGTCAGAACAGTAAAGGAAGGCAAGGGCCGTGTTTCTAGTGAAGGTGAGAACACCTCAAATGCTTCTGATTCTAATAAACCTGGAAAAGGTTCCAGAAGCCCTAGCATAATGGACAAGAAAGGTTCTGCTGATGAATTTGACAATGGCACGGTTGATGCTATAGAAGTCACTCGACTAATTGCTCTGGAAATTGAGAGAGAAGTCCTCAGTTCTTCTTCTGAGAAAATTGCTCAAGGTGGAATTAGGCAACCAGGCAGCCCAGAGTCTGTAGAAAAGGGGGATGAACCTAATCTTGTGCCACCCAAGGAAGTCTCATCCAGAGAAAGCCACTCTATCGAGGCATGTTCTGATGTGGAGCAGCGTGCGAGTATTTCAAACAACATTGAGGCTGAGCCGGAATGCAGACCTAACATGGAGTCTTTGCAGGTAACTGAAGCGGCTGAAGATTCAGGAGGTAATTCAGAAAAACCCCTCTGTATGTTTGATCTTAATGAAGATGGTTCTGATGGTATGGATGTTTCTGTAAATGCTATGTCTACTACAATACCGGTTGTCTCTGCTTCAAAGCCTGCACCAAATCCTGGGCTGCCCGGGTCCCCTTTGCAGTTTGAGGGGACACTTGGATGGAAGGGGTCAGCTGCAACCAGTGCCTTTCGTCCAGCATCACCTCGTAACAGTGAGCGGAATCTCTCTGTTGGTGGGAGTTCTGATATTTCCAAGCAGAGGCAGGATTGGCTTGATTTTGATCTAAATGTAGCTGATGGTGATGAAGGACAAACAAAACCATTTGCCGAATCTTCAGGCCCTCCTCCTGGCCAATTACCGGTGGAATTTAGTCCTAAAAGATCAAGCAGGCTGGAATTGGATTTGAACAGTATTGGAGATGATTGTGATGCCCAACCTTCACATCAGAAGATGGAGGGGCAACTTTTCCTTGGAAGAAATGGCTATTGGAGTCCATCACCTGCATCATCAACATCATCGATGCAGCCTTCCGTTAGAAACATTGATTTGAATGACAGGCCATGCCTTCAAACTGATTTAGTAGATCAGGGGCCAGGTAAGTCTTCCCATTTTATCGATGCATTCGGGCGTTCGAAATCAGATGCTCCTGTTATCTCTATATTCGGGACCAAAGTTGAAGTTGATAGAAGAGAAGAATATGTTCCTCCAACTTTGTTTTTACCAAATGGCAAGGCTATTGAACCTGCAATAGATCTTACAATGTCAAGAACAGGTGGCATTTTAGGAATACCACCCACAGTATCCTACAATCATTCAAGTATTTTCGGGTATAATGGAGTAGCATCTGCTTCAACACCCCCTTTGTCTTATTCATCAGCCATGTATGGGTCAGGTGGCACGATTCCATATATGGTGGACTCTAGAGGAGCTTCAGTTGTCCCTCAAGTTGCTGCAGGATCTTCATCAACTGTCCTTCCATCTTATTCTCAGCCACCGTACATCATGAACATGTCTGCTACACAACTTGCTTTAAATGGAGCTGGACCGTCACACCCTCCTAACCTTGACCTAAACTCTGGCTTCATGATTGAGGGTGGTGGGAATAGAGATGCATTAACAGCACGTCAGTTTTTCTTCCCGGGTCAAGGCACCATGCTACAACCCTCCAGTTCTGGGGTTGGTGGAAAAAGAAAGGAACCAGACAGTGGATGGGAATCCTACCCATTTAACTACAAGCATCCACAACCTCCATGGAAGTAGTTTCTAATTTTATGATTTACCTCTCTTCTGAACTGTTTATAAATACAGCCTCCAACTGATGCTTTATTACCGGAAACGATCGTCAAGAGTGGATTGCTGCACTGGCATCCTTCAGTAACAGAAGATCCAGACGGAACTCAATAAAAGCTGGGATGGATGTAATATGATTTATAATATTGATTGCCATAGGGGGGAATTGGGTTTTCTTTTTCTTATTTACTTACTCTTTTGTTGCTTTTTCTTCCTTTAGCTTCATAGAAAGGTAGTACTAGCACAGAAGGCTTGGTACATTAGCTGTAATTTCTTTCATAAGTCAAAGAAATTTTTAGGCATATTATCATGTTTGTCATATTAGTTTCCATTATTAGAGTAATAAACTGTAAAAATAGGGAAACGAAGAGGTCACCAACTGAGAAATGCATGTCTCAAAATTTTCTGCTTACATGTTTATGCCTAAATACTATTGAAGCTTTTGTTGTTAGTAAAATACTCAAATTCATGGTGTGTGTTGCTCTTCTTTGTCAACTCAGGATTTAAGTAATGCTTTTAATTTCTCCTACACATTATGATATTTTTAGAGATGCTTCACAGCTTAGATGTTTAGCATTCTTTTCACCACCTTTGATCAACGTTTTGGTCTTTTTTTCTATCTAGTATTTCTTTTTTGGATTTTCAGATATCTCATGATAATGCTTGGTTATAATATTTGATGTCAAGTTATCCATGGTCATGCTTTATACACACATGGATGTTAACACGAGTAAATGAGTAAATATATACTACAAAATCTGCAGTGCAATGCATTGAGACAGCAGTGAAACCCTCATCTAATTTACTCCATATATTTATCATGTTATGTTATATTTGCAAATATCTTTTGTTATATGACAACACAACAAAGATAAAGCCAGGAATTTTGAAGCTGGAACATAACCTTTTGCTCATTTCTCTCTAAAAAGAAGAAGAAATAAAGAGAGAAATTAATATTCATTTATTAATTTTCACATAAAACTTCCATCTTCCTCATATATACATGTTATACATGCCATATGATCATATGTAGATATATCACTCTCATTTTCATAAATTACTACATTGATAATAACCATAATCTGAAACATGACAACAAACTCAAACCACCTTAATTGTAACCGCAATTTAAAACATCGTACACTTACATTACCCAGATACAAAAACACCTATTTTTATAACTACAAAAGGGAGACAAAAAACACTAATTTTACCGAGTGATCATAAATATATAGAAGGGTAGTGTCAAAGAACATTAGCATTGGGAATGTGACGAGGGAGTATAAAGTGAACCTGAGAAGCTGAGAATTTGTTAGTAACACCGTGCCAACAGATACCACCCTTGCATTTTTCATGTGCATGATTATGGTGTCGCTTGAATGCATATTTGGCTTTACGTGACACGTCCCAAATAAGCGTTACTATCAGAATCAAAAACATTAAGGTGGTGGAAACAATCACAATAAAACAAACACTGTAATTTTGCCCATAGATAATAAACCCAAAGCCTTTAATCACAACCAACATAGCCACATAGATTATGGTGAGGTTACTCACCACCTTATCAGAAATACCCATTAATTGAAATGCAAACAAGAGAGTAGAGAATGGAGAGAGGAGTATTATACGATGCCAATTCTATACTTCTCAGTATTTAAATTATATATACTATTTGTGTTTTATTAACAATCTATTATACTATCTTATGGTTAATATGTAATGATATTGAATTATACCATGAAGTCAGGATGGCCGAGTGGTCTAAGGCGCCAGACTCAAGTTCTGGTTCTCGTGAGAGAGCGTGGGTTCAAATCCCACTTCTGACAATTTTAGCCCTCTTCTCTTTTTCATCAAAATATGTGGAAGTGTAACGATAAGATCAAATGTGATATTCAATTTTTGAAAGCAAGTTTTCTCTATAAAGTATTGGCAAAACATTATACTAAGTATTTACTCACTAATATGTAGATAGAAGACAGAAATTAATCAGACACGAGTCCATTTGTTTATAAAAATAGACAGTCCATTTGCTTTTGCCATAATGGATTATAGTCTCAAAATTCTTTAACCAATAAATGAATCTCATCGCCCAACACACATAATTCTATAGGAGACCTACTCATCTAAACCAAAACTGTTAGATGCCTCTCATTACTATGCCTTAAAAGAATTTTATGGGCATTTTATGGGCCTCTCTTTAAGGGCATTTTATGTCACTTTTATGACTTTGTTTCCAAGCATCCAATGCTTCATATCCAAGATACCAAGACTTTGCTTGCCTATAAAAGGACACATATACAGAGCTTCAAAATCATCTTCACAACACACAACATCTCTTTCATTTACACATATATTGTGAGTGCATTCTTGGTGAGAATTCTTGTTCCATTTGAGAGAGTATTTGTGAGAAAAATATTGTCATTTGTCCTCATCATTATAAGAGGATTTCTTGTACTCTTCTTTTTTACATAGTGAAATTTTGCTCTTGATCGCCCGTGGTTTTTTTCCTCTCACACTGAGGGGTTTTTCCACGTTAAATCTTGTGTGTTATTTTCTTTATCCTTTACTTGCTTCTCTTTTGATGCCATAATGGATTATAGTCTCAAAATTCCTTAACCAATAAATGAATCTCATCACCCAACACACATAATTCAATAGGAGACCTACTCATCTAAACCAGAAACTCTATAAGCAAATAAGTCAAAAATTCCCCCACTAGTCCATTACCTCCCCTAATAAAAACATGTCTTTTAATATCCAGTACACTGCTTTTATAAAAATGTTGAGGGAAGTGGTTAGTATAAGAGGTGGCATAAGAGCCAAATAGCAATAGTGATGCTGACAGTGGCATGGGACTCTCTGAAATGGGTACATATGGACCATGATGATGAAATTTCACTATGATCTGCACCACCTACGTATACCATTGTGTTGTTGTTGTTGTTGTTATTTATCTGTGGTGTCAACCCAGAATAAGACGCGACCACCCCAAGAAGTGGTGCGGTTATAGTTTTGGAGTCACCGGTTAGAAGAACGAAACCGGTGGTTGAGAGAGAAGCGAATCCAGCGTTAGAGAGAATAGCTGGCCAAATTGTGTAGTCACATTTGTTAAGAAATGTGAATGTTGCTGTTGATATAACCCCTGTTATAAATTTAATCAAATACAACAGTATACATAAGTTACTTATAATTAATGAAAATTTGGAAAACGAAATTTCAATTTGTGAATTTTACCTGATATTGATAGATGAAGTGTTAGTAAAAATGAAAAAAATAGTGTTAGAGGATCCATTTATATGAAATCTTAGATAAGAGAAAGAGGGTGAGTTAGAATGTAGAGAATGTGAATAGGAATGAAGAAGGAGAAGGTGCAAATGAGGAGTGAGTTATAGAAATCATTCTTTTCTATAGACTACAAGTTACATTAAGAGAGTTAGTAGTATCCTAATTCTTCTCTGATTTTAAGAATGGCTTTTCACTTTGTGGGACCCATTTTGGTGTTCTAATATAATGACAATGTAAAATTTTTTGACATTTTCGATGTAGATATTTTTTTCTTAACTTTATTTTACATTTATTTTCAAGTAAAATTGTAGATTGCTTATAGTTGTATACATTGAGAGTGTAATAGTTTCTTGTACTGTCGTTACATTATCTATCACTTATTTAATTATTATTCACTTTTAAATATAATAAATTAAGCAAATTATGATATAATGATCATGAATAAATATATACACTAACAATTTATAAATATTTCACTCATTGTTTACAATAAAACTTTATTGATTAAGTTATAATTTTATCAATTAGTATAGAGTAAAATTATTGATTTTAGCCTACATTTAAGGAGTTATAGGTGAATTTGGGTGAATCTATTCAAACGAACAAACACAATATACATATTTTAGGATGAATTGTACTATCATATCTAATTGAGTACGAGTTGATTGTTCTGTTTTGATGTAGGGGTACATGTTTGTTTGCACCTTTTTTTTACTTTGGTTTCAACTTTTAAGTCTTTCGTAGATGGATTCAAGGAGAAGAAGTTGCTTCTGGTTTTTCCTTTTCATGTTGTATTCTGGTTTTCAAGTTCAATGATGCAAAGTGATCTTCACACTTGATAATGTTTACATCAAATAACATATTGTGTTTGTTCACTAAGCGAACCATATAGTCGAGTTTGCTTATTATTTAAGTCCCACACCGGGTGGAACTACGAGAGAGAACAAACTCGGTCCTTATAAGTAGATGGAAATAATATTTAGAAAAGCATGATCCTTCAGGCAGCAACGGGGAAATGAGGAGTGGATTAATCTCGCTATTTTAATGCGAGATGGGTGTCTACCCCAAAGCCTGGTTACGACAATTGGGCACTCTCCCAATTTTCAATCTGATCCCTATCCTGAAGGACCAATAAAATAGTATAATATTTTTTTGGAATAATGGTCCATTTTTTTCTTCATTTTTATGTTTATAATTTCTTTAATTAAAGTACAAGGAGTGAGTTTATCAAAAGGCTAAACAATGAGATCAGGTGCTTCTTTTATATATACAGAAATTGAGAATAAAAAAGAAATGAAATTTGAAGGTGTTGGGCTCATTGTGTTTTACGTGGATCTCACAATGCTTATCAAATAGTGAAGCCGAGTCACCAATTCAATGATGAAAAGCATTCTTTGGCTGTTTTATCATTACTGAAGTCATGACTGCAATATCAGAAACATAAATTATCTTAGATTGTTCTGATAGCTGCTGTAGTAATTTGTTTTCACGAGCACAGAAAAGGATCTTACATTGCCAAAATTAGTCTACGAAGTGTACACTTTAATGAAAATCATGTCATCAGCTTGTATTTTTCTTTGGCAAAAAGAGGAGGCATGTATTAGTAGTAGAGCAAGTTCTCACTCCAAACATTAAGCTAAAGGAATTAAATTGACGAATTATATCAATTTTAATGATGATATTGATGTTTTACCAATACTATAGAGTATAGACTAATATCCGCCTCGATCTAATAAAAATAATATTTAATTAAAAAGAAAAATTCTAAAAGCACAAATTAACGTTTTTATATTAGAAGTTGATTGGTTAGGAACACAAGGACATAGTCGTTTTGGGACACAGAATCTTGTTCATATAACAACACCTCAAACACGTTTTTGGGCTAAAGTTGCAAATAATAGATGCAGGGCAATCACACAGGGTAGCTTATTAGCCTTATGTAGTTTTTAGTTTTCAGCATTTTATTCAAGCTTTCCAATTTTGCCAAACATAACTGGAAGTGTCTAACTAGTACTACGCATATACACGCAAATAAGACCTTCAGTTTGACTTAGTTATTTTTAAAAATGATCTTAGAAGTTAGAACCAAACTTCATTTAAACAAAATCTATTATCCTTGATATACCATTAAATTCAAAACTAAAGCAATATCTTCCTAAAATGTAGTAGTAGTAGTAATGAGTGACATTGAGAGTGCTTATATTTTTACTTACAGCTAAATAATCTTCAGATTGTTCGGATTAGCAACAATCATGTGCAGTTTTACGGATTAGCAACAATCATGTGCTGTGTGATGGCCCATGTATTAGAAATTAAAAAGTGAGAAAATGATCGTGTATTCGAATGAAATTAACCAACATATTATATAGAACTTAATCAACATACTAAATTGAATATTCTTGCATCCGATTCTTTTGAACCTTTGGGTACTTGGTAGTGGAGATTCTACTAGTAAATAGGTTCGAGTAATAAAATATTCAGATCGATAATTCCTAAATATAAATATATAGTAACTTAGACATTTTTTTTTTGATCGGCAATTGTTAGTATGTTAGTTGTTAAGTTAGTATTTTGTTGTGGTGAGACTCTACCCTCAACCTCCTACACCCTATTATCTAACCACCTTTATAACTCCTATTTGTCATGTTTGTTACATTATACTGTGAAAAAGTGATATTATATTTGTGTAATGTTAGGTTCCTTAGCAGAAAAAAATATATTTAAGAGATAACTAAGTTATGTACTTTCTGATTATGTGAGTTCATTACCCGAAAAGACCAAAAAAGAGGAGTCCAAATAACGAACTAGGATCCAAATATATATCCAAATCCATCCAATTCAATCCGAACGATAACAAGACAAAACTATTTCCCAGCATTACGTGCAAAACCATTTACATTAGCCTTGATACAACCTACGTTAGGAGAACGTTAACTCACTTCACTAGATGGCAGTTCAATGTTAATTGAAATCCTTAGCATGCATCCGTAAGGATTATCATTAAATCCAAGAGTTATAATTAAACCCTCTTATTAATCATAATAACAAGTTTCCCAAGTAGACATAATATGAGAGATTCTTCAAGAAAAAGAATGCTAATATATACGAGTTATTATATGCTACTATCACTTTTTCATTACACCCTCTTAAAATTCATTGTACCAAATAATTCTTAAAACACAGTGATTAGAATTCTTGAACAAGAATAATAATGAAAAACGTAACATGATGTGAAACATTTTTAGTCATCAAGCTTATTTGAGTGAACCACATACATTACTCAAATCCAGCAAAATCTCTAGAGCTTCCAAATTACACGCTCTGTCAAGTGTCTAACACTTCACGACTACTAAATACTCCTTATTGAAAAAACTACATCAACATCAACTAATATATAAAAACTTTGTACTATATCTTCTGTCTCAAAACTTTGTACAACTTCATGTACCCCTTATTTATCGTAAAGTGTAGGACAAAAGATGTGGCTCCAAGAGTTTAAACGACAAAACTATGGAAAAAAATTAGAAAACTAAGAAGCATATGATAAAAAAAATATAATATTTCATCTCCAAGAGTAACGCACTTTACTATTAGTAATGGGATTCTTGAACTTGCAAATCTGAATTCTTTTCTGTCTGGCTTGTGCTGCTTCTATGGCCCTACTCAAATTCTTATCAGCAACACTCACATTACCACATTCTTCTCCTATAATGGGCTCATCATTTGGTAATAAATTCAAATCTGGAATTCCAATTGGGCCCACTATTTTATTATTATTGCCCAATCCATTGAAACTAGAAGATGATAGCATTTCAAACGACATCGTTTGTTGCAGGATTTGAAACTGAGCCATATAATTATTGCCCTCAATAGTGTCACCAATTTGTGGCTGATTAAGGATCAATGATGGAGAGTGAAGCATGGTTGGGATTTCTGATTGATATGGCTGCTTAGGTAGACTTAACTGTAAAAATTGGAAACCATATAAGTTATGAGTTTAAAATCTTTGGACCGTCACGGTAAAGTAGGTAAAGTTTTTTTATCCGTCAGTATATCATCCATCAATGATGATTAACGAAGATTTACGAGGTATTAAATTCATAAATTATTTAAATGAATCAAAATAAAAAGGGGTGGGACCCACGTCACGAAGAGATAAAGCAAAACATAACTCAGACTAAAACAAACGGAATTTAAAAACATTAAAAATGAAGAAGAAAAAAAAACAGAAAGAAGATATGCACCTCTTGTTTTCTCGCTTTCAACTTTGAATTCAAGAACTTCAGTTTCTCAAAATGACACTTCACATTCATCACTTCCTGAATGGATTTTACATCAATCAAAACCAGTAACAAAAATTCCTTTTTCAAAAAAATTGCAAAATATCTCAGCTATAATCCAGGGTTCAAAGGTTCAGGAGAAAACCAGAATTACTTGCAAGTTCTGTTATCTAACAATAAAAACAACATAAAAGAATTAAACAAAATAAAAAACTTACTCTATGAAGCAAAACGTTGTCTTTAATGAGCTCTTCTATAGTCTTCAAATAGTGATCTTTCTTCTACATAGTACAGAATAACCAAAAATTATTCAACATAGAATATAACAAATAAAAATACAATTTTGAAATGATTGGTAGGGTAGATGATAAATCATATAGATACCCTTTTGAGAGAAACGTTTTTTCTCAAGAGGGTTCGTTTATCTTCAGATTCACTAGGAGAAAACGAAAGAGGGGTTGCAGGACTTGAAGCTTCTGCTTTGGGTAGTGGTGGTGATGAAGATGATGATGGGGTATCAGATATTGCAGATCTTAATCGTTTGCGTCCCCAAGTGAGTGGGAATTGAAACCCAGACTCCATGTTTGAGAGTGTTATTGTACCAAACTCAAGAAGGATTTGAACAACTTCATTCTCCGAAGGAGTTAACGTTGTACACTGTTTCATCTCTCAGAATTTAGTGTCTTTCTCTCTCAATAATTCTAGTTGAAGAGAAATTAAAAGGAGAGAGATTTTGGTGGCAGAAGGCGTGGGAGAAAGATAAATAAAGATAATGAAGAGAGAGAGAGAGAGGGGGGGAGAGGGAGAGAGAGAGAGAGAGAGAGAGAGAGAGGGAGATTTTGTGTTGGTTCCTCTGCGATTTTTTGCCTCTACAAATAAAAAGGAATTTTAGCGAGTTTTCAGCTTGTGACACGTGTTATCTTTCTAAGGATATAGATGATTAGGGTTTTACATCACTCTGTTTTTTCCTCTTCGATTTCTAATTGGTTTGGCCGTTTGGAAATTGGAACCATAGTTGGTGATGAGGATCTAGGTTATTATTCAGAAGATATTGTTTTGATTTCTAATGAGATGGTTGAAATGAAAGTGAAACAAATGTCTTTTTGATTGAATTATTATTTAGTACCAAATAGTTAAGGAATTATGAATAAAATGTTGGTTTAGTAGAGTAAGGTCTGTATTTTTGTTGAGAGTTTGATTTTATGAAGAGATATTTGTCGGAATAGACAGTCACGAACTCTGAAAGATATTAGTTATTCAAAAAATATAAGGGAATATCTTGATAATACCAAACAAATAATTAACTAATTTTATGAAAAATTGTAGAGGAGATATTAATTAATTTGTTTTTTTACAGGAAGTGGGAGAATAAAATGAGAAAAAGTTTGGTTGGACATCCTTTTAGAAATTAATAATTCCAAAGATCATCAAATGTCTATATGAATATTATCATATATAAACTACAAGTTATCACTATCATTTTATTTTAAATGTTTTTTTTCTATATATAAGTAAGATAAGTGCTAGAGATACTCTTTTAGTCACTCAAAAACCTTAAACACATATTCGTTACTTGTTTATCATATATGTCCACGTTGCAGTTTATAAAATAATTTGTTTCCAAAAAAATCAGTTTTATGACTTTATCCCCCCATCATCCACTCATCATATATATTCTTTAAAAGTACCCCATCTCGCTTTTGCTTTTATTGTTGTTGATGTGCTTAATTGTTCATTTCTTTCTCGTCCTTTGGGTAGTAGAGTGACCATCTTGCTGGCTATTAAAGTGAACATTTTCTCTAATAGAGTAAGACCTTAATGGATTCAAAGGTCGATAGTTCAGTTCTTGGAAGTGACACTTGTTAGGAGAAATATTCACGAATTTCAAAATGAATTAATTCTTTATAAACAAAATACAAAATATATTATTGGTAGTACCAAAAAATGAGATTAATATGTGTACAATAATCATATAATTACTTTTTTATATTATTGACACACCATTCATCATTCATATGTTAATCATCATTAACTACTGAACAAAAATAAAAGTAATACAACTTATGGATGATATGTTATTATAAAAGTAAAAAAAATTGCAATAACAATAATGCGGTACATATATATTAAACTCTTAACCGTGAACCGGCTAAGTCATTAATTTTCACAAATTTGTTTCATTTACAGAAATAAAGGACGGGAAAATTTGAATGGACTTTGGATAAATTGAAAAACATTAGAGAATGTAAAGTAAAATACTGGTGGATATGGTTTTACTATGTCTCAAGATAACTTTAGTCCTTATAGAAAATTTATTTATGGTTTTATCCAAAATAAGAAACGGTTAGTATATATCCTTGTGTTATCTATGTACCCAAAAAAATATTTTCATATTAATTTACTGCCATTAACTACTGATTTGGCAGACAAAAAGTCACGTCCACATGAGATCTAGTGGAAACTTGATGCATGTGTTAATCTTTAATAACTTGAAATTCAAAAACTAAAAAAGGAAGATTTGTTCGTCAAACCCTGATACTTTGCTGAAATAATTGGAGTTCAAATTTCTCGGATCCTAGCTTATAAGGAGAAATAAGACTTTATTAGTTTAAAAATTTATTTTAGTAAAAAATAGTTTAAAATTATAATTATTAAAGATTTATTTACACTAATGTCACAATTTTCATCTCGTATTCAATTCATCTATGCTCAATTCATTAAGCTCTTATGATAGTCGAAACACTAGATCAAATTTGTTGAACCATGGTGGTTGGTGATGGGACGAATTGACATTATGGTTGAGAGACCCCATAACATTGCATATAGTGTAATATATATGCAATGTTAGTGAGCAAAATTGATGAACAAAAACAGAAAGGGTAAAAGCTTTGCTTATAGTAAGAAGCGTTGCCATTTGTAGCAATTATGGCAATAGTGATTGAGATAAAGATTTAATAGTCAAAACACTCCATCACATTTAAGGAATGAGATGGACCATTTAGCTTTAATTCTTAGTTATAATTCTCACTTGGCGTTATGTATCATGGGGTGACATGATTTTCTATTTGTCACACCACTAGTCAACAATACTAATATACATAATCATGCAATTTTACTATTATTCTTAAATAATTCCCATAATTTATTTTATAATTATTCATATTTTATAATAAATTAAGTAACTCTTTTAATTTTCACTCCAACTATATTACAAGTAGTGACATATAAAAGTGAAAAACTTTTTGAATAGAAGATGTTGACCTATTTGTAAAACAATGAAATTTTTATAGAGTATAATCATGACAGGAATTATTTCGATTTTCATTTTTAAGTGCATTGTTGATAATAAGTATAATTGTGTTTTGAATATGGTAATAAATATTTTATTATGATAGCATATGAAAACATTTTATTGGTGAGACAGAACACATGTCAATATTTTCTGTGTGTAAAGAGATCAGGCTACGATTTTTCTGTAAATCTTGTAGATAACAAACTAACATGAGAATTGCTAATTCATGTATATTATTCTTTTGGTTAAGTCAGACTATTTTTTTACTGAATAACAATAATTTCAAAATAATGTAAATTTGGTAAATTTGAATCGAATACATAATTGATGGCTATTTAATGAACATTTAATTCAATTAATTACAGTACATGAATTTTTGTCCTCCAAGCATAAAGCATAACAAATTAGCTAATTAATGTAAATTTAAATAGTACAGAAATCTAAATACAAGGAAAGAAATATTATTTTCATGGATGAAATCTTGATTCCAGCTGATTCTTAACATTCCATTGGTTAGAGAGTTTCTCAGTATTTGTAATTAGAAAACCATTTATGTATTTTAGAAGCCATAGAAATTCTATTAACCTGAATAAGGGGAAACAAAATCACAGTGAAAATTTGGTGGATCGAAAGTTCTAAAGGATTTCTGTACAAACCAATTAACTTTTGCCACTTAAAAATGCATTATAATAATTTTTTGTGTAAATGTAATTTATTTTTTCCTACACTTCATTCCCTTATTAACTACTATAACACTGATTCCTAGTACTTGCAAAATCCAATAATGCAACTTTGAACCGATTGTGCACCAATATTTACCATAAATTCAGTCAAATAGTTAGTTTCCTTTGGGATAATAAAACTGACTTAAACCTGTTGGAAGAAGAGGAGAAACAGAAGAAGAACAGAGGAGGAAGAACAGAGAAGAAGAAAATGAAGAAATTAACAAGAAGAGTTCAATGAATATTAGTGTATTGCTTGATCAAAGAAGAGAAGAATGATTCAGTTTTTACAATGCATATGACTTACTATTTATAGCAATGATCAACTAACTAACAACCTAAAAATAGTAAGTTCCATCAACTAACAAAACTGAATTACCAAACAAGAATTAACACTCTTCCTTAATTCAGTTTACATTGTTTATCAAGCCAATCTTCTTCCTCAAGGTTTCAAATCTTTCTTTCTTCAATGGCTTGGTTAAAATGTCAGCCAATTGATTCTCAGATTTGCAGAATTCCAATTCCAATTTCCCTTTGTTCACTTGTTCTCTTATGTAGTGAAATCTGGTTTCAATATGCTTGCTTCTTCCATGAGCAACTGGATTCATGGCCAAGTTTATAGCAGATTTGTTATCAACCATTAGCAGTAGCTTTACCTCTTCTGTTTCCAGTTTCAATTCTGCCATAAGAGCACTCAACCAAGCAGCTTGACAAGCACTCATACTGGCTGCAATGTACTCTGCTTCGCATGATGACAAAGCTACTACCTCTTGCTTCTTAGAACACCAACTTATAGGAGCAGTGCCAAGGAAGAAGAGATAACCAGTAGTGCTCTTCCTATCTATTTTGTCCCCGCACCAATCAGCATCAGAAAAACCACATAGGTTCTTGTTGCACTCCTTCACTTCAGCAGGGTACATGATCCCATAGTTTAGGGTCCCTTTTAAGTATCTAAGTAGCTTTTTTACTGCAATTAGATGACTTTGCTTGGGAGATTCCATAAATCTGCTGATCCAGCCAACACCAACTGCAATATCAGGCCTTGAATTGCATATGTACCTCAATGATCCCACCATTTGTCTATACAGAGTTTTGTCTACCACTTGATCTGTTCCTTCTTCACATAGTGTTGCCCCTGCATCAATATGAGTTGATACATGGTTACAATTCATCATCTCAAACCTCTGCAATACATCAGTTGTGTATTTCTTCTGATGCATTAATGTGCCAGCCTTGGTTTTCTTGAATTCGATGCCTAGAAAGTAGGAGAGTTCCCCTAGATCAGTCATCTCAAACTCAGCTTGCATCTGAGCTTTGAATGCTAGTATTTTGCCAAAGTCTGCACCTGTTATGAGAAGGTCATCCACATAGAGACACAAAATCAGTAAGTCAGTGGCATAGTTCCCTTTTACATAGACACCATGCTCAGTTGTACATTTAGTGAAGCCAAGTTGTAACAAGAAGGCATCTATCCTTTTGTTCCAAGCTCTTGGAGCTTGTTTGAGTCCATAGAGTGCTTTGTGTAGTTTGTAGACCATTTGTTCTCTGCCTTTTGCT
>NC_032011.1:24780453-24780684 GCF_001865875.1 Lupinus angustifolius | reverse complement strand
ATTCTTGTCCTCATCCTATCCTCCTCCTCATCCTCCTCCTCATCCCATCCTCATCCTCATGCTCGTCCTCATCCTCATCTTCATGCTCGTCCTCATCCTCATCCTCATTCTACTACTCATCCTATCCTCAACCTCTCCTTATCCTCATTCTCGTCCTCATCCAATCGTCATTCTCGTCCTCATCCCATCCTCATCCACGTCCTCATCCTATCCTCATCCTCATTCTCGTAC
>NC_032011.1:24779279-24780353 GCF_001865875.1 Lupinus angustifolius | reverse complement strand
CATCCTCATCCTCTTCCTCATCTTCATCCTCATCCTATTCTCATCCTCATCCTCATCCTCATCCTAACCCTCATCATCATCCTCCTCCTCTTCCTCATCCTCATCTTAATCCACATCCCCATCCTCATCCTATTCTCATCCTCATCCTATCCTCATCCTCCTCCTCATCCCATCCTCATCCTCTTGCTCGTCCTCATCTTCATCCTCATGCTCGTCCTCATCCTCATCTTCATCCTCGTCCTAATCCTCATCCTCTTCCTCATCCTCATTCTACTCCTCATCCTATCCTCAACCTATCCTCATCCCATCTTCATCCACGTCCTCATCATATCCTCATCCTCATTCTCGTACTCATCCTCATCCTCGTCCTCATCCTCATCTTCATCCTCGTCCTCATCCACATCTTATCCTCATCCTCGTCCTCATCCTCATCTTCATCCACATCGTCATCCTCATCCTCTTCCTCATCTCCATCCTCATCCTATCCTCATTTTCATTCTCGTCCTCCTCCTATCCTCATTTATATCCTCATCCTCATCCTCATCCTCATCTTCATCCTCGTCCTCATCCACATCTTATCCTCATCCTCGTCCTCATCCTCATCTTCATCCACATCGTCATCCTCATCCTCTTCCTCATCTCCATCCTCATCCTATCCTCATCCTCATCCTCATCCTAACCCTCCTCCTCATCCTCATCCTATTCTAATCCTCATCCTATCCTCATCCTCATTCTCGTCCTCATCCTATCCTCATCCTCATTCTCGTCCTCATCCTCATCCTCGTCCTTATCCTATCCTCATCCTCTTGCCCATTCTCATCCTATCCTCATCCTCTTCCCCATCCTCATTCTAGTCCTCATCCTATCCTCGTCCTCATCCTCATCCTCATACTCTTCCTCTTCCTCTTCCTCCACCTCATCCTCATCCTATCCTCATTCTCATTCTCGTCCTCCTCCTATCCTCCTCTATATCCTCATCCTCATTCTCGTCCTCATCGTATCCTCATGCTATCCTCATTCTCATTCTTTTCCTCATCCTATCATCATCCTCGTCCTCATCCTCTTCCTCATCCT